>NW_027015526.1:0-11388 GCF_036934945.1 Oncorhynchus masou masou
TCCTCTCAGATCCACTCTCCTCCTCTCAGCTTCACTCTACTCCTCTCAGTCCCACTCTGTTCCTCTCAGCTCCACTCTTTTCCTTTCAGCTCAACTCTTCTACTCTCAGCTCCACTCTTCTCCTCTCAGCTCCACTCTCCTCCTCTCAGCTCTACTCTTTTCCTCTCAGCTCCACTCTCCTCCTCTCAGCTCCACTCTCATCCTCTCAGCTCCACTCTCCTCCTCTCAGTCCCACTCTGTTCCTCTCAGCTCCAGTCTTTTCCTCTCAGCTCCACTCTCCTCCTCTCAGTCCCAACTCTTTTCCTCTCAGCTCCACTCTCATCCTCTCAGCTCCACTCTTTTCCTCTCAGATCCACTCTTCTCCTGTCAGCTCCACTCTCCTCCTCTCAGTCCCACTCTCCTCCTCTCAGCTTCACTCTACTCCTCTCAGTCCCACTCTGTTCCTCTCAGCTCCACTCTTTTCCTTTCAGCTCAACTCTTCTACTCTCAGCTCCACTCTCCTCCTCTCAGTCCCACTCTGTTCCTCTCAGCTCCACTCTCCTCCTCTCAGCTCCACTCTTTTCCTCTCAGCTCCACTCTCCTCCTCTCAGCTCCACTCTTCTCCTCTCAGCTCCACTCTCCTCCTCTCAGCTCCACTCTTTTCCTCTCAGCTCCACTCTCCTCCTCTCAGCTCCACTCTCATCCTCTCAGCTCCACTCTCCTCCTCTCAGTCCCACTCTGTTCCTCTCAGCTCCAGTCTTTTCCTCTCAGCTCCACTCTCCTCCTCTCAGTCCCAACTCTTTTCCTCTCAGATCCACTCTCCTCCTCTCAGCTTCACTCTACTCCTCTCAGTCCCACTCTGTTCCTCTCAGCTCCACTCTTTTCCTTTCAGCTCAACTCTTCTACTCTCAGCTCCACTCTCCTCCTCTCAGTCCCACTCTGTTCCTCTCAGCTCCACTCTCCTCCTCTCAGCTCCACTCTTTTCCTCTCAGCTCCACTCTCCTCCTCTCAGCTCCACTCTTCTCCTCTCAGCTCCACTCTCCTCCTCTCAGCTCTACTCTTTTCCTCTCAGCTCCACTCTCCTCCTCTCAGCTCCACTCTCATCCTCTCAGCTCCACTCTCCTCCTCTCAGTCCCACTCTGTTCCTCTCAGCTCCAGTCTTTTCCTCTCAGCTCCACTCTCCTCCTCTCAGTCCCAACTCTTTTCCTCTCAGCTCCACTCTCATCCTCTCAGCTCCACTCTTTTCCTCTCAGATCCACTCTTCTCCTGTCAGCTCCACTCTCCTCCTCTCAGTCCCACTCTCCTCCTCTCAGCTCCACTCTACTCCTCTCAGTCCCACTCTGTTCCTCTCAGCTCCACTCTTTTCCTCTCAGCTCAACTCTTCTACTCTCAGCTCCACTCTCCCCCTCTCAGTCCCACTCTGTTCCTCTCAGCTCCACTCTCCTCCTCTCAGCTCCACTCTTTTCCTCTCAGCTCCACTCTCCTCCTCTCAACCCCACTCTCCTCCTCTCAGCTCCACTCTCCTCCTCTCAGCTCCACTCTCCTCCTCCTCTCAGTCCCACTCTTTTCCTCTCCGCTCCACTCAACCTCCTCCTCTCAGCTCCACTCTCCTTTCCTTTTCCTCTAAGGTCCACTCTCCTCTCAGCTCCACTCCCTCCTCTCAGCTCCACTCTCCTCTCAGCCCCACTCTGTTCCTCTCAGCTCCAATCTTTCCTCCAGCTCCACTCCTCCTCTCAGCTCTCAGCTCTACTTTTTCCTCTCAGCTCCACTCTCCTCCTCTCAGCTCCACTCATCCTTCAGGCTCCACTCTCCTCCTCTCAGTCCCACTCTGTTCCTCTCAGCTCCAGTCTTTTCCTCTCAGCTCCACTCTCTCCTCTCAGTCCCAACTCTTTTCCTCTCAGCTCCACTCTCATCCTCTCAGCTCCACTCTTTTCCTCTCAGATCCACTCTTCTCCTGTCAGCTCCACTCTCCTCCTCTCAGTCCCACTCTCCTCCTCTCAGCTACACTCTACTCCTCTCAGTCCCACTCTGTTCCTCTCAGCTCCACTCTTATCCTTTCAGCTCAACTCTTCTACTCTCAGCTCCACTCTCCTCCTCTCAGTCCCACTCTGTTCCTCTCAGCTCCACTCTCCTCCTCTCAGCTCCACTCTTTTCCTCTCAGCTCCACTCTCCTCCTCTCAGCTCCACTCTTCTCCTCTCAGCTCCACTCTCCTCCTCTCAGCTCTACTCTTTTCCTCTCAGCTCCACTCTCCTCCTCTCAGCTCCACTCTCATCCTCTCAGCTCCACTCTCCTCCTCTCAGTCCCACTCTGTTCCTCTCAGCTCCAGTCTTTTCCTCTCAGCTCCACTCTCCTCCTCTCAGTCCCAACTCTTTTCCTCTCAGCTCCACTCTCATCCTCTCAGCTCCACTATTTTCCTCTCAGCTTCTCCTGTCAGCTCCACTCTCCTCCTCTCAGTCCACTCTCCTCCTCTCAGCTCCACTCTTACTCCTCTCAGTCCCACTCTGTTCCTCTCAGCTCACTCTTTTCCTCTCAGCTCAACTCTTCTATCTCAGCTCCACTCTCCTCCCTCAGTCCCACTCTGCCCCACCCACTTTTCCTCTCAGCTCCACTCTTTTCCTCTCAGCTCCACTCTCCTCCTCTCAGCTCCACTCTTTTCCTCTCAGCTCCACTCTCCTCCTCTCAGCTCCACTCTTCTCCTCTCAGCTCCACTCTCTACCTTTCAGTCCCACTCTCCTCATCTTAGCTCCGCTCGCCTCCTCTCAGTCCCACTCTTCTCCTCTCAGCTCCACTCTCCTCCTATCAGCTCCACTCTCCTACTCTCAGTACAACTATTTTCCTCTCAGCTCCACTCTCCTCCTCTCAGCTCCACTATTTTCCTCTCAGCTCCACTCTCCTCCTCTCAGCTCCACTCTCCTCCTTTCAGACCCACTCTGTTCCTCTCAGCTCCACTCTTTTCCTCTCAGCACCACTCTTCTCATCTCAGCTCCACTCTCCTCCTCTCAGTCCCACTCTGTTCCTCTCAGCTCCACTCTCCTCCTCTCAGTCCAACTCTGTTCCTCTCAGCTCCACTCTTTTCCTCTCAGCACCACTCTTCTCATCTCATCTCCACTCTCCTCCTCTTAGTCCCACTCTGTTCCTCTCAGCTACACTCTGCTCCTCTCAGCTCCACTCTTTTCCTCTCAGCTCCACTCTCCTCCTCTCAGGTCCACTCTCCTCCTTCTTACCCCCACTCTGTTCCTCTCAGCTCCACTCTCCTCCTCTCAGCTCCACTATCCTCCTCTCAGTCCCAATCTTTTCCTCTCAGCTCTACTCTCCTCCTCTCAGCTCCACTCTTTTCCTCTTATCGCCACTCTCCTCCTCTCAGCTCCACTATTTTCCTCTCAGCTCCACTCTTCTCCTCTCAGCTCCACTCTCCTCCTCTCAGTCACACTCTCCTCCTCTCAACTCCACTCTCCTCCTCTCAGCTCCACTCTTTTCCTCTCAGCTCCACTCTCCTCCTCTCAGCTCCACTCTTTTCCTATCACCTCCACTCTCCTCCTCTCAGGTCCACTCTCCTCCTCTTATCCCCACTCTGTTCCTCTCAGCTCCACTCTCCTCCTCTCAGCTCACTCTCCTCCTCTCAGTCCCACTCTTTTCCTCTCAGTTCCACTCTCCTCCTCTCAGCTCCACTCTTTTCCTCTTAGCTCCACTCTCCTCCTCTCAGCTCCACTCTCCTCCTCTAAACCCCACTCTGTTCCTCTCAGTCCCACTCTGTTCCTCTTAGCTCCACTCTCCTCCTCTCAGCTCCACTCTCCACCTCTCAGCTCCACTCTTTTACTCTCAGATTCACTCTCCTCCTCTCAGCTCCACTCTTCTCCTCTCAGCTCCACTCTCTTCCTCTCAGGTCCACTCTCCTCCTCTCAGTCCCACTCATTTCCTCTCAGCTCCACTCTCTTCCTCTCAGCTCCACTCTTTTCCTCTCAGCTCCAATCTCCTCCTGTTAGCCCCACTCTTTTCCTCTCAGCTCCACTCTCATCCTCTCAGCTGCACTCTGTTCCTCTCAGCTCCACTCTCCTCCTCTCAGCTCCACTCTATTCCTCTCAGCTCCACTGTCCTCCTCTCAGCTCCACTCTTTTCCTCTCAGCTCCACTCTCCTCCTCTCAGCTCCACTCTTCTCCACTCAGCTCCACTCTCTTCCTCTCAGGTCCACTCTTCTCCTCTCAGCTCCACTCTCCTCCTCTCAGTCCCACTCTTCTACTCTCAGCTCAACTCTCCTCTACTCAGCTCCACTCTTCTCCTCTCAGCTCCACTCTCTTCCTCTCAGGTCCACTCTTCTCCTCTCAGCTCCAATCTCATCCTCTCAGTCCCACTCTTCTCCTCTCAGCTCCACTCTCCTCCTCTCAGGTCCACTCTCCTCCTCTCAGTCCCACTCTTTTCCTCTCAGCTCCACTCTTCTCCTCTCAGCTCCACTCTCTTCCTCTCAGGTCCACTCTTCTCCTCTCAGCTCCACTCTCCTCCTCTCAGTCCCACTCTTCTCCTCTCAGCTCCACTCTCCTCCTCTCAGCTCCACTCTCCTCCTCTCAATCCCACTCTTTTCCTCTCAGCTCTACTCTCTTCCTCATAGCCCACTCTTTTCCTCTCAGCTCCACTCTCATCCACTCAGATCCACTCTCCTCCTCTCAGTCCCACTCTTCTCCTCTCAGCTCCACTCTCCTCCTATCAGCTCCACTCTCCTCCTCTCAGTCCCACTCTTCTCCTTTCAGCTCCACTCTCCTCCTCTCTGTTCCACTCTCCTCCTCTCAGTCCCACTCTTCTCCTCTCAGCTCCACTCTCCTCCGCTCAGTCCCACTCTGTTCCTCTCAGCTCTCCACTCTCCTCCTCTCAGCTCACTCTCCTCCTCTCAGTCCCACTCTTTTCCTCTCAGCTCCACTCTCCTCCTCTCAGCTCCACTCTTTTCCTCTTAGCTCCACTCTCCTCCTCTCAGCTCCACTCTCCTCCTCTCAGCCCCACTCTGTTCCTCTCAGTCCCACTCTGTTCCTCTTAGCTCCACTCTCCTCCTCTCAGCTCCACTCTCCTCCTCTCAGCCCCACTCTGTTCCTCTCAGTCCCACTCTGTTCCTCTTAGCTCCACTCTCCTCCTCTCAGCTCCTCTCTCCTCCTCTCAGCGCCACTCTTTTACTCTCAGCTTCACTCTCCTCCTCTCAGCTCCAATCTTCTCCTCTCAGCTCCACTCTTTTCCTCTCAGGTTCACTCTCCTCCACTCAGTCCCACTCATTTCCTCTCAGCTCCACTCTCTTCCTATTAGCCCCACTCTTTTCCTCTCAGCTCCACTCTCCTCCTCTCAGCTCCACTCTTTTCCTCTCAGCTCCACTCTCCTCCTCTCAGCTCCACTCTTCTCCTCTCAGCTCCACTCTCTTCCTCTTAGCCCCACTCTTTTCCTCTCAGCTCCACTCTCATCCTCTCAGATCCACTCTCCTCCTCTCAGTCCCACTCTTCTCCTCTCAGCTCCACTCTCCTCCTATCAGCTCCACTCTCCTCCTCTCAGTCCCACTCTTCTCCTCTCAGCTCCACTCTCCTCCTCTCAGGTCTACTCTCCTCCTCTCAGTCCCACTCTTCTCCTCTCAGCTCCACTCTCCTCCTCTCAGTCCCACTGTCCTCCTCTCAGCTCCACTCTCCTCCTCTCAGCTCCAATCTTCTCCTCTCAGCTCCACTCTTTTCCTCTCAGGTTCACTCTCCTCCACTCAGTCCCACTCATTTCCTCTCAGCTCCACTCTCTTCCTATTAGCCCCACTCTTTTCCTCTCAGCTCCACTCTCCTCCTCTCAGCTCCACTCTTTCCTCTCAGCTCCACTCTCCTCCTCTCAGCTCCACTCTTCTCCTCTCAGCTCCACTCTCTTCCTCTTAGCCCCACTCTTTTCCTCTCAGCTCCACTCTCATCCTCTCAGATCCACTCTCCTCCTCTCAGTCCCACTCTTCTCCTCTCAGCTCCACTCTCCTCCTATCAGCTCCACTCTCCTCCTCTCAGTCCCACTCTTCTCCTCTCAGCTCCACTCTCCTCCTCTCAGGTCTACTCTCCTCCTCTCAGTCCCACTCTTCTCCTCTCAGCTCCACTCTCCTCCTCTCAGTCCCACTGTCCTCCTCTCAGCTCCACTCTTTTCCTCTCAGCTCCACTCTCCTCCTCTCAGCTCCACTCTTCTCCTCTCAGCTCCACTCTCTTCCTCTCAGGTCCACTCTTCTCCTCTCAGCTCCACTCTCCTCCTCTCAGTCCCACTCTTCTCCTCTCAGCTCAACTCTCATCCTCTCAGCTCCACTCTTCTCCTCTCAGCTCCACTTTCTTCCTCTCAGGTCCACTCTTCTCCTCTCAGCTCCACTCTCCTGCTCTCAGACCCACACTTCTCCTCTCAGCTCCACTCTCCTCCTCTCAGGTCCACTCTCCTCCTCTCAGTCCCACTCTTTTCCTCTCAGCTCCACTCTTCTCCTCTCAGCTCCACTCTCTTCCTCTAGGGGTCCACTCTTCTCCTCTCAGCTCCACTCTCCTCCTCTCAGTCCCACTCTTCTCCTCTCAGCTCCACTCTCCTCCTCTCAGCTCCACTCTCCTCCTCTCAGCTCCACTCTTCTCCTCTCAGCTCCACTCTCTTCCTCTCAGGTCCACTCTTCTCCTCTCAGCTCCACTCTCCTCCTCTCAGTCCCACTCTTCTCCTCTCAGCTCAACTCTCATCCTCTCAGCTCCACTCTTCTCCTCTCAGCTCCACTTCTTCCTCTCAGGTCCACTCTTCTCCTCTCAGCTCCACTCTCCTCCTCCCCAGTCCCACACTTCTCCTCTCCAGCTCCACTCTCCTCCTCTCCAGGTCCACTCCTCCTCTCAGTCCCACTCTTCTCCTCTCAGCTCAACTCTCATCCTCTCAGCTCCACTCTTCTCCTCTCAGCTCCACTTTCTTCCTCTCAGGTCCACTCTTCTCCTCTCAGCTCCACTCTCCTCCTCTCAGTCCCACACTTCTCCTCTCAGCTCCACTCTCCTCCTCTCAGGTCCACTCTCCTCCTCTCAGTCCCACTCTTTTCCTCTCAGCTCCACTCTTCTCCTCTCAGCTCCACTCTATTCCTCTCAGCTCCACTGTCCTCCTCTCAGCTCCACTCTTTTCCTCTCAGCTCCACTCTCCTCCTCTCAGTCCCACTGTCCTCCTCTCAGCTCCACTCTTTTCCTCTCAGCTCCACTCTCCTCCTCTCAGCTCCACTCTTCTCCTCTCAGCTCCACTCTCTTCCTCTCAGCTCCACTCTCTTCCTCTTAGCCCCACTCTTTTCCTCTCAGCTCCACTCTCATCCTCTCAGATCCACTCTCCTCCTCTCAGTCCCACTCTTCTCCTCTCAGCTCCACTCTCCTCCTATCAGCTCCACTCTCCTCCTCTCAGTCCCACTCTTCTCCTCTCAGCTCCACTCTCCTCCTCTCAGGTCTACTCTCCTCCTCTCAGTCCCACTCTTCTCCTCTCAGCTCCACTCTCCTCCTCTCAGTCCCACTGTCCTCCTCTCAGCTCCACTCTTTTCCTCTCAGCTCCACTCCTCCTCTCAGCTCCACTCTTCTCCTCTCAGCTCCACTCTCTTCCTCTCAGGTCCACTCTTCTCCTCTCAGCTCAACTCTCATCCTCTCAGCTCCACTCTTCTCCTCTCAGCTCCACTTTCTTCCTCTCAGGTCCACTCTTCTCCTCTCAGCTCCACTCTCTTCCTCTAGGGGTCCACTCTTCTCCTCTCAGCTCCACTCTCCTCCTCTCAGTCCCACTCTTCTCCTCTCAGCTCCACTCTCCTCCTCTCAGCTCCACTCTCCTCCTCTCAGCTCCACTCTTCTCCTCTCAGCTCCACTCTCTTCCTCTCAGGTCCACTCTTCTCCTCTCAGCTCCACTCTCCTCCTCTCAGTCCCCTCTTCTCCTCTCAGCTCAGCTCTCATCCTCTCAGCTCCACTCTTCTCCTCTCAGCTCCACTTTCTTCCTCTCAGGTCCACTCTTCTCCTCTCAGCTCCACTCTCCTCCTCTCAGTCCCACACTTCTCCTCTCAGCTCCACTCTCCTCCTCTCAGGTCCACTCTCCTCCTCTCAGTCCCACTCTTCTCCTCTCAGCTCAACTCTCATCCTCTCAGCTCCACTCTTCTCCTCTCAGCTCCACTTTCTTCCTCTCAGGTCCACTCTTATCCTCTCAGCTCCACTCTCCTCCTCTCAGTCCCACACTTCTCCTCTCAGCTCCACTCTCCTCCTCTCAGGTCCACTCTCCTCCTCTCAGTCCCACTCTTTTCCTCTCAGCTCCACTCTTCTCCTCTCAGCTCCACTCTATTCCTCTCAGCTCCACTGTCCTCCTCTCAGCTCCACTCTTTTCCTCTCAGCTCCACTCTCCTCCTCTCAGCTCCACTCTCCTCCTATCAGCTCCACTCTCCTCCTCTCAGTCCCACTCTTCTCCTCTCAGCTCCACTCTCCTCCTCTCTGTTCCACTCTCCTCCTCTCAGTCCCACTCTTCTCCTCTCAGCTCCACTCTCCTCCGCTCAGTCCCACTCTGTTCCTCTCAGCTCTCCACTCTCCTCCTCTCAGCTCACTCTCCTCCTCTCATTCCCACTCTTTTCCTCTCAGCTCCACTCTCCTCCTCTCAGCTCCACTTTTCCTCTTAGCTCCACTCTCCTCCTCTCAGCTCCCCTCCTCCTCCTCTCAGCCCCACTCTGTTCCTCTCAGTCCCACTCTGTTCCTCTTAGCTCCACTCTCCTCCTCTCAGCTCCTCTCTCCTCCTCTCAGCTCCACTCTTTTACTCTCAGCTTCACTCTCCTCCTCTCAGCTCCAATCTTCTCCTCTCAGCTCCACTCTTTTCCTCTCAGGTTCACTCTCCTCCACTCAGTCCCACTCATTTCCTCTCAGCTCCACTCTCTTCCTCTCAGCTCCACTCTTTTCCTCTCAGCTCCACTCTCCTCCTATTAGCCCCACTCTTTTCCTCTCAGCTCCACTCTCCTCCTCTCAGCTCCACTCTTTTCCTCTCAGCTCCACTCTCCTCCTCTCAGCTCCACTCTCTTCCTCTCAGGTCCACTCTTCTCCTCTCAGCTCCACTCTCCTCCTCTCAGTCCCACTCTTCTCCTCTCAGCTCAACTCTCATCCTCTCAGCTCCACTCTTCTCCTCTCAGCTCCACTTTCTTCCTCTCAGGTCCACTCTTCTCCTCTCAGCTCCACTCTCCTCCTCTCAGCTCCACTCTTCTCCTCTCAGCTCCACTCTCCTCCTCTCAGGTCCACTCTCCTCCTCTCAGCTCTCATCCTCTCAGATCCACTCTCCCCTCCTCTCAGTCCCACTCTTCTCCTCTCAGCTCTCCTCCTATCAGCTCCACTCTCCTCCTCTCAGTCCCACTCTTCTCCTCTCAGCTCCACTCTCCTCCTCTCAGGTCCACTCTCCTCCTCTCAGTCCCACTCTTCTCCTCTCAGCTCCACTCTCCTCCTCTCAGTCCCACTCTGTTCCTCTCCAAGCGCCCACTCTTTCCTTTCAGCTCCACTCTCCTCCTCTCAGATCCACTCTCCTCCTCTTACCCCACTCTGTTCCTCTCAGCTCCTCTCCTCCTCTCAGTGCCACTCTCCTCCTCTCAGTCCCACTCTGTTCCTCTCAGCTCCACTCTTTTCCTATCAGGTCCACTCTCCTCCACTTACCCCCACTCTGTTCCTCTCAGCTCCACTATTTTCCTTTCAGCTCCACTCTCCTCCTCTCAGTCCCACTCTTTTCCTCTCAGCTCCACTATTCTCCTCTCAGCTCCACTCTCTTCCTCTCAGGTCCACTCTCCTCCTCTCAGCTCCACTTTTTTCCTTTCATCACCACTCTTCTCCTCTCAGCTCCTCTCCTCCTCTCAGTCCCACTCTCCTGCTCTCAGCTCCACTCTCCTCCTCTCAGCCCCACTCTTTTCCTCTCAGCTCCACTCTCATCCCTATCCGCTCCACTCTCCTCCTCTCAGCACCACTCTTCTCCTCTCAGCTCCACTCTCCTCTCAGTCCCACTCTGTTCCTCTCAGCTCCACTCTCATCCTCTCAGCTCCACTCTCCACTCTCAGTCCCACTCTGTTCCTCTCAGTCCCCACTCTCCTCCTCTCAGCTCCTCTTTTCCTCTCAGCTCCACTCTCCTCCTCTCAGCTCCACTCTTTTCCTCTCAGCTCCACTCTCCTCCTCTCAGGTCCACTCTCCTCCTCTTACCCCCACTCTGTTCCTCTCACCTCCACTCTCCTCCTCTCAGTCCCACTCTTTTCCTCTCAGCTCCACTCTCCTCCTCTCAGCTCCACTCTTTTCCTCTTAGCTCCACTCTCCTCCTCTCAGCTCCACCCTTCTCCTCTCAGCCCCACTCTTTTCCTCTCAGCTCCACTCTCATCCTCTCAGCTCCACTCTCCTCCTCTCAGTCCCACTCTGTTCCTCTCAGCTCCACTGCTTTCCTCAGCTCCACTCCCTCTTCTCCTCTCAGCTCACTCTCCTCCTCTCAGTCCCACTCTGTTCCTCTCAGCTCCTCTTTTCCTCTCAGCTCCACTCCTCCTCTCAGGTCCACTCTCCTCCTCTCAGCTCCACTCTCATCCTCTCAGATCCACTCTCCTCTCAGTCCCACTCTTCTCCTCTCAGCTCCACTCTCCTCCTATCAGCTCCACTCTCCTCCTCTCAGTCCCACTCTTTCCTCTCAGCTCCACTCTCCTCCTCTCAGGTCCACTCTCCTCCTCTCAGTCCCAATTTTCTCCTCTCAGCTCCACTCTCCTCCTGTCCCACTCTGTTCCTCTCAGCGCCACTCTTTTCCTTTCAGCTCCACTCTCCTCCTCTCAGATCACTTCCTCCTCTTACCCCCCACTCTGTTCCTCTCAGCTCCACTCTCCTCCTCTCAGTGCCACTCTCCTCCTCTCAGTCCCACTCTGTTCCCTCTCAGCTCCACTCTTTTCCTATCAGGTCCACTCTCCTCCTCTCACCCCCACTCTGTTCCTCTCAGCTCCACTATTTTCCTTTCAGCTCCACTCTCCTCCCTCTCAGTCCCACTCTGTTCCTCTCAGCTCCACTATTCTCCTCTCAGCTCCACTCTCCTCCTCTCAGGTCCACTCTCCTCCTCTCCTCAGCTCCACTTTTTCCTTTCAGCTCCACTCTCCTCTCTCAGCTCCACTCTTTCTCCTCTCAGCTCCACTCTCTCCTCTCAGCTCCACTCTCCTCCTCTCAGCCCTCTTTTTCTCTCAGCTCCACTCTCATCCTATCCGCTCCACTCTCCTCCTCTCAGCACCACTCTTCTCCTCTCAGCTCCACTCTCTCCTCTCTCCCTCAGTCCCACTCTGTTCCCTCTCAGCTCCACTCTCATCCTCTCAGTCCCACCTCTGCCCTCTCAGTCCCACTCTGTTCCTCTCCAGTTCCACTCTCCTCTCTCCTCTCCTTCTCTCAGCTCTCACTCCTCTTTCCTAGCTCCACTCTCTCCCT
>NW_027015527.1:0-11386 GCF_036934945.1 Oncorhynchus masou masou
CACAAATGCTTAAATCAAATCAAATTTATTTATATAGACCTTCGTACATCAGCTGATAACTCAAAGTGCTGTACAGAAACCCAGCCTAAAAACACAAACAGCAAGCAATGCAGCTGTAGAAGCACAGTGGCTAGGAAAAACTCCCTAGAAAGGCCAAAACCTAGGAAGAAACTGTAACGACGTTTTTCGTTTGTCGAAAGAGAGTCGGACCGAAATGCAGCGTGTTGGTTACTCATGTTTATTAGTGAAACAAACAACGGAACTATACATGAAATAACTAATAAATACAAAACAACAAACGGACAGGAACAATCACCCACAAAATACAAAGTGAAAACCAGGCTACCTAAATACGGTTCCCAATCAGAGACAACGAGAATCACCTGACTCTGATTGAGAACCGCCTCAGGCAACCAAACCTATACAACACCCCTACTCAGCCGTAATCCCAAATACTACAAACCCCAATACGAAAATACAATACATAAACCCATGTCACACCCCTGGCCTAACCAAATATATAACGAAAACACAAAATACAATGACCAAGGCGTGACAGAACCCCCTAAGGTGCGGACTCCCGAACGCACCTCAAAACCATAGGGAGGGTCCGGGTGGGCGTCTGTCCATGGTGGCGGTTCCGGCTCTGGACGTGGACCCCACTTCATAAATGTCATTGTTCCTCCCTTAGCGTCCTGGGATGATTCACCCTCGCCGCCGACCATGGCGAATAGTCCTCACCCAGAACCCCACTAAACTGAGGAGCAGCTCGTGACTGAGAGGCAGCTCGGGACTGAGGCAGCTCGGGACTGAGGGGCAGCTCGGGACTGAGGGGCAGCTCGGGACTGAGGGGCAGCTCGGGACTGAGGGGCAGCTCGGGACTGAGGGGCAGCTCGGGACTGAGGCAGCTCGGGACTGAGGGGCAGCTCGGGACTGAGGGGCAGCTCGGGACTGAGAGGCAGCCCAGTACTGAGAAGAAGCCCAGTACTGAGAAGAAGCCCAGTACTGAGAAGAAGCCCAGTACTGAGAAGAAGCCCAGTATTGAGATGAAGCCCAGGCAGTTGAATCCGGCAGATCCTGGTTGACTGGCGGATCCTGGCTGACTATCAAATCTGGCAGATCCTGGCTGACTGGTTGGATCCTGGCTGACTGGCGGATCCTGGCTGACTGGCTGATCCTGGCTGACTGGCGGATCCTGGCTGACTGGCAGATCCTGGCCGACTGGCGGATCCTGGCTGACTAGCAGATCTGGCAGATCCTGGCTGACTGGCAGATCCTGGCTGACTGGCAGATCCTGGCCGACTGGCGGATCCTGGCTGACTAGCAGATCTGGCAGATCCTGGCTGACTAGCGGATCCTGGCTGACTGGCGGATCTGGAAGAGTCTGGTTGACTGGCAGATCTGGAAGAGTCTGGTTGACTGGCAGATCTGGAAGAGTCTGGTTGACTGGCAGATCTGGAAGAGTCTGGCTGACTGGCAGATCTGGAAGAGTCTGGCTGACTGGCAGATCTGGAAGAGTCTGGCTGACTGGCAGATCTGGAAGAGTCTGGTTGACTGGCAGATCTGGAAGAGTCTGGCTGACCGGCAGATCTGAAAGAGTATGGTTGACTGGCAGATCTGGAAGAGTCTGGCTGACTGGCAGATCTGGAAGAGTCTGGTTTACTGGCAGATCTGGAAGAGTCTGGCTGACTGGCAGATCTGGAAGAGTCTGGTTGACTGGCAGATCTGGCAGATCTGGAAGAGTCTGGCTGACTGGCAGATCTGGAAGAGTCTGGTTTACTGGCAGATCTGGAAGAGTCTGGCTGACTGGCAGATCTGGAAGAGTCTGGTTGACTGGCAGATCTGGAAGAGTCTGGCTGACTGGCAGATCTGGAAGAGTCTGGCTGACTGGCAGATCTGGAAGAGTCTGGCTGACTGGCAGATCCTGGCAGACTGACGGCTCTGGCTGCTTCATGCTGACTGACGGCTCTGGCTGCTCCATGCTGACTGGCGGCTCTGGTTGCTCCATGCAGACTGGCAGCTCTGGCTGATCCATGCAGACTGGCAGCTCTGGCTGCTCCATGCAGACTGGCAACTCCTTGCAGACTGGCAGCTCTAGCTGCTCCATGCAGACTGGCAGCCCTGGCTGCTCCATGCAGACTGGCAGCTCCTTGCAGACTGGCAGCTCTAGCTGCTCCATGCAGACTGGCAGCTCTGGCTGCTCCATGCAGACTAGCAGCTCAGGCTGCTCCGAACAGGCAGGAGGCTCCGGCAGCGCTGGAGAGGAGAAAGGCTCCGACAGGACAGGAGAGGCGAGGCGCACTGTAGGCCTGATGCGTGGTGCTGGCACTGGTGGTATTGGGCCGAGGACACGCACAGGAAGCCTAGTGCGGGGAGCTGCTACCGGAGGGCTGGGGTGTGGAGGTGGTACTGGATAGACCAGACCATGCAGGCGCACTGGAGCTCTTGAGCACCGAGCCTGCCCAACCTTACCTGGTTGAATACTCTCGGTTGCCCTGCCAGTGCTGCGAGGAGAAATAGCCCGCACTGGGCTATGTAGGCGAACCGGAGACACCGAGCGCAAGGCTGGTGCCATGTAAGCCGGCCCAAGGAGACACACTGGGGACCAGATGCGTAGAGCCGGCTTCATGGCATTTGGCTCGACGCTCAATCTAGCCCGGCCAATACGCGGAGCTGAAATATACCGCACCGGGCTATGCACCCGCACTGGGGACACCGTGCGCACCACTGCATAACACGGTGCCTGCCCGGTCTCTCTAGCCCCCCGGTAAGCACAGGGAGTTTGCGCAGGTCTCCTACCTGACGCAGCCATACTCCCTGATAGCCCCCCCCCCCCAAGAAATTTTTGGGGCTGCTTTTCGGGCTTCCTTGCCAACCGTGTTCCCTCGTATCGTCGGCTCCTATCTCCGGCTGCCTCAGCTCTCCTTAGTGCCTACACCTGTTCCCATGGGAGGCGATCTCTTCCGGCCAATATCTCCTCCCAAGTGTAACAACCTTTACCATCCAGCACGTCTTCCCATGTCCATACTCCGAATAATTCCTCCTCCCTTTGCTGCTCCAGCTGTCGCTGCCTGTTAACACGCTGCTCGGTCCGAGTGTGGTGGGTGATTCTGTAACGACGTTCTTCGTTTGTCGAAAGAGAGTCGGACCAAAATGCAGCGTGTTGGTTACTCATGTTTATTAGTGAAACAAACAACGGAACTATACATGAAATAACTAATAAATACAAAACAACAAACGGAACGTGAAACCTATTACAGCCTATCTGGTGAACACTACACAGAGACAGGAACAATCACCCACAAAATACAAAGTGAAAACCAAGCTACCTAAATACGGTTCCCAATCAGAGACAACAAGAATCACCTGACTCTGATTGAGAACCGCCTCAGGCAGCCAAACCTATACAACACCCCTACTCAGCCGCAATCCCAAAATAATACAAACCCCAATACGAAAATACAATACATAAACCCATGTCACACCCTGGCCTAACCAAATATATAACTAAAAACACAAAATACAATGACCAAGGCGTGACAGAAACCTAGAGAGGATCCAGGCTATGTGGGGTGGCCAGTCCTCTCTGGCTGTGCCGGGTGGAGATTATAACAGAACATGGCCAAGATGTTCAAATGTTCATAAATTACCAGCATGGTCGAATAATAATAAGGCAGAACAGTTGAAACTGAGCGGCAGCACGGCCAGCTGGACTGGGGACAGCAAGGAGTCATCATGTCAGGTAGTCCTGGGGTATGGTCCTTGGGCTCAGGTCCTCCGAGAGAGAGAAAGAAAAAGAATTAGAGAGAGCATATGTGGGGTGGCCAACCTCTTCTGGCTGTGCCAGGTGGAGATTATAACAGAACATGGCCAAGATGTTCACATGTTCATAAATGACCAGCATGGTGGCGAATAATAATAAGGCAGAACAGTTGAGCAGCAGCACGGCCAGGTGGACTGGGGACAGCAAGGGAGTCATCATGTCAGGTAGTCCTGGGGCATGGTCCTAGGGCTCCAGGTCCTCCGAGAGAGAGAGAGAGAGAGAAGGAGAGAATTAGAGAAACGCACACTTAGATTCACACAGGACACCGGATAGGACAGAGAAGTACTCCAGATATAACAACTGACCCTAGCCCCGACACATAAACTACTGCAGCATAAATACTGGAGGCTGAGACAGGAGGGGTCAGGAGACACTGTGGCCCCATCCGAGACACCCCGGACAGGGCAAAACAGGAAGGATATACCCCCCCACATTGCCAAAGCACAGCCCCCACACCACTAGAGGGATATCTTCAACCACCAACTTACCATCCTGAGACAAGGCTGAGTATAGCCCACAAAGATCTCTGCCATGGCACAACCCAAGGGTGGGGCGCCAACCGAACAGGATGACCACATCAGTGAATCAACCCACTCAGGTGACGCACCCCTTCCAGGAACGGCATGAGAGAGCCCCAGTAAGCCAGTGACTCAGCCCCTGAGCAGAGAATCCCAGTGGAAAGAGGGGAACCGGCCAGGCAGAGACAGCAAGGGTGGTTTGTTGCTCCAGAGCCTTTCCGTTCACCTTCCCACTCCTGGGCCAGACTACACTCAATCATATGACCCACTGAAGAGGTGATTCTTCAGTAAAGACTTAAAGGTTGAGACCGAGTTTGCGTCTCTGACATGGGTAGGCAGACCGTTCCATAAAAATGGAGCTCTATAGGAGAAAGCCCTGCCTCCAGCTGTTTGCTTAGAAATTCTAGGGACAATTGGGAGGCCTGTGTCTTGTGACCGTAGCGTACGTGTAGGTATGTACGGCAGGACCAAATCAGAGAGATAGGTAGGACAAGCCCATGTAATGCTTTGTAGGTTAGCAGTAAAACCTTGAAATCAGCCCTTGCTTTGACAGGAAGCCAGTGTAGGGGAGGCTAGCACTGGAGTAATATGATCACATTTTTTGGTTCTAGTCAGGATTCTAGCAAAGCCGTATTTAGCACTAACTGAAGTTTATTTAGTGCTTTATCCGGAGTAGCCGGAAAGTAGAGCATTGCAGTAGTCTAACCTAGAAGTGACAAAGTGACACATGCCTCCAACTCATCAAGTTTGCGGACGACACAATAGTGGTAGGCTTGATTACCAACAATGACATTTAGACGGCCTACAGGGAGGTGGTGAGGGCCCTCGGAGTGTGGTGTCAGGAAAATAACCTCACACTCAACGTCAACAAAACTAAGGAGATGATTGTGGACTTCAGAAACAGCAGAGAACCCCCCTATCCACATCCATGGAACAGTAGTGGAGAGGGTAGTAAGTTTTAAGTTCCTCGGCATACATATCACAGACAAACTGAATTGGTCCACCCACACAGACAGCATCGTGAAGAAGGCGCAGCAGCGCCCTTCAACCTCAGGAGGCTGAAGAAAAACTTGTCACCAAAAGCACTCACAAACTTCTACAGATGCACAATCGAGAGCATCCTGGCGGGCTGTATCACCGCCTGGTACGGCACCTGCTCCGCCCACAATCGTAAGGCTCTCCAGAAAGTAGTGAGGTCTGCACAACGCATCACCGGGGGCAAACTACCTGCCCTCCAGGACACCTACACCACCCGATGTTACAGGAAGGCCATGAAGATCATCAAGGACAACAACCACCCGAGCCACTGCCTGTTCACCACACTATCATCCATTTACATTTACATTTAAGTCATTTAGCAGAGGTCTGTACAGTTGCATCAAAGCTGGGACCGAGAGACTGAAAAACAGCTTCTATCTCAAGGCCATCAGACTGTTAAACAGCCACCATTAACATTGAGTGGCTGCTGCCAACACACTGACTCAACTCCAGCCACTTTAATAATGGGAATTGATGGGACATGTAAAATATAACACTAGCCACTTTAAACAATGCTACCTAATATAATGTTTACATACCCTACATTATTCATCTCATATGTATACGTATATACTGTACTCTATATCATCTACCACATCTTTATGTAATACATGTATCACTAGCCACTTTAAACTATGCCACTTTGTTTACATATTCATCTCATATGTATATACTGTACTCGATACCATCTACTGTATCTTGCCTATGCTGCTCTGTACCATCACTCATTCATATATCTTTATGTACATATTCTTTATCCCCTTACACTTGTGTATAAGACAGTAGTTTTGGAATTGTTAGTTAGATTACTTGTTGGTTATTACTGCATTGTCGGAACTAGAAGCACAAGCATTTCGCTACACTCGCATTAACATCTGAGAACCATGTGTATGTGACAAATAACATTTGATTTGATTTGATTTATTACAGTTTTTAATGTCTCATTGGTAGTATATACGTGCTGGTAGTTTGTCTAATTTCTTATCCAATGATTGGCTCATATAACCGACGGTAAGGCAAATTACCCACTCATTGCCGGATCCTTACAAGGCACCCCGACCTTCGTCCTCAATATCTCTGTCTTTTCCTCCTGCAAATGACAGGGATGAGGGCCTTGTAAGGTGTCTGGAGTAAATCCCTCTCGTCCGACTCGTTAAAGGAAAAATCCTCTTTCAATATGAGGTGAGTAATCGCTGTCCTGATTTCTACACTAGAAGCTCTTTTCAGTCATAAGAGACGGTGGCAGATGGGTTGGTTTTGGTACAGTTCTGTCAGATGGGTTGGTTTAGTAGCAGTTCTGTCAGATGGGTTGGTTTAGTAACAGTTCTGTCAGATGGGTTGGTATAGTAACAGTTCTGTCAGATGGGTTGGTTTAGTAACAGTTCTGTCAGATGGGTTGGTTCAGTAACAGTTCTGTCAGATGGGTTGGTTTAGTAACAGTTCTGTCAGATGGGTTGGTTTAGTAACAGTTCTGTCAGATGGGTTGGTTTAGTAACAGTTCTGTCAGATGGGTTGGTTTAGTAACAGTTCTGTCAGATGGGTTGGTTTAGTAACAGTTCTGTCAGATAGGTTGGTTTAGTAACAGTTCTGTCAGATGGGTTGGTTTAGTAAAAGTTCTGTCAGATGGGTTGGTTTAGTAACAGTTTTGTCAGATGGGTTGGTTTAGTAACAGTTTTGTCAGATGGGTTGGTTTAGTAACAGTTCTGTCAGATGGGTTGGTTTAGTAGCAGTTCTGTCAGATGGGTTGGTTTAGTAGCAGTTCTGTCAGATGGGTTGGTTTAGTAACAGTTCTGTCAGATGGGTTGGTTTAGTAACAGTTCTGTCAGATGGGTTGGTTTAGTAACAGTTCTGTCAGATGGGTTGGTTTAGTAACAGTTCTGTCAGATGGGTTGGTTTAGTAACAGTTCTGTCAGATGGGTTGGTTCAGTAACAGTTCTGTCACATGGGTTGGTTTAGTAACAGTTCTGTCAGATGGGTTGGTTTAGTAACAGTTCTGTCAGATAGGTTGGTTTAGTAACAGTTCTGTCAGATGGGTTGGTTTAGTAACAGTTCTGTCAGATGGGTTGGTTTAGTAACAGTTCTGTCAGATGGGTTGGATTAGTAAACAGTTCTGTCAGATGGGTTGGTTTAGTAAACAGTTCTGTCAGATAGGTTGGTTTAGTAAACAGTTCTGTCAGATGGGTTGGTTTAGTAACAGTTCTGTCAGATGGGTTGGTTTAGTAAACAGTTCTGTCAGATGGGTTGGTTTAGTAACAGTTCTGTCACATGGGTTGGTTTAGTAACAGTTCTGTCAGATGGGTTGGTATAGTAACAGTTCTGTCAGATGGGTTGGTTTAGTAACAGTTCTGTCAGATGGGTTGGTTTAGTAAACAGTTCTGTCAGATGGGTTGGTTCAGTAACAATTCTGTCAGATGGGTTGGTTTAGTAAACAGTTCTGTCAGATAGGTTGGTTTAGTAAACAGTTCTGTCAGATGGGTTGGTTTAGTAACAGTTCTGTCACATGGGTTGGTTTAGTAACAGTTCTGTCAGATGGGTTGGTTTAGTAACAGTTCGGTCAGATGGGTTGGTTTAGTAAACAGTTCTGTCAGATGGGTTGGTTCAGTAACAGTTCTGTCAGATGGGTTGGTTTAGTAAACAGTTCTGTCAGATGGGTTGGTTCAGTAACAGTTCTGTCAGATAGGTTGGTTTAGTAACAGTTCTGTCAGATGGGTTGGTTTAGTAACAGTTCTGTCAGATGGGTTGGTTTAGTAACAGTTCTGTCAGATGGGTTGGTTTAGTAACAGTTCTGTCAGATGGGTTGGTTCAGTAACAGTTCTGTCAGATGGGTTGGTTTAGTAACAGTTCTGTCAGATGGGTTGGTTAGTAACAGTTCTGTCAGATGGGTTGGTTCAGTAACAGTTCTGTCAGATGGGTTGGTTTAGTAACAGTTCTGTCAGATGGGTTGGTTTAGTAACAGTTCTGTCAGATGGGTTGGTTTAGTAACAGTTCTGTCAGATGGGTTGGTTTAGTAACAGTTCTGTCAGATGGGTTGGTTTAGTAACAGTTCTGTCAGATGGGTTGGTTTAGTAAACAGTTTTGTCAGATGGGTTGGTATAGTAACAGTTTTGTCAGATGGGTTGGTTTAGTAACAGTTCTGTCAGATGGGTTGGTTTAGTAACAGTTCTGTCAGATGGGTTGGTTTAGTAACAGTTCTGTCAGATGGGTTGGTTTAGTAACAGTTCTGTCAGATGGGTTGGTTTAGTAACAGTTCTGTCAGATGGGTTGGTATAGTAACAGTTCTGTCAGATGGGTTGGTTTAGTAACAGTTCTGTCAGATAGGTTGGTTTAGTAACAGTTCTGTCAGATGGGTTGGTTTAGATACAGGCCTCTCTGTATTAAGTTCCTAAATCTCCTGTCTGATGTAGAGACAGGCCATCACACCTCTCTGCCTATCTCTTCTCTCTCTTCTCTCTCTTCATTTCCAAACCTTCAGAGGGGGAATTAGACACAGAACACAAATCAGGATATATACTAGTGAGTTCTACACTTGAAAAGATACAGAAATCCCAGAGGGCATTGAGATATTTTAGCCATCTGCCTTGGTTTCCACAACGCTACTAAAACAGAACTGATTCTGTTTGTGATTGCTAATATATCTAATAAAGGTTGATACTATTGTTACATAATAACAGAACCTAAGTCTTATTCTATTAATCTGTTAACCCTTTACAGTCGTACCCGCATGCATACAGGTTGAAAATGGACGATTTGGGCTCTGATAAGCACCTACATTGGAATGCAGTGGCTGTACAGTAGCACGCTATAAATGACTTCAGAGCTCAGGTTTCAGAGCGCTGTATCGGTTTTGACTGACAGCCATTCTGATCTTGAACACCACACGTGTGACGAAAAACAAACATGTTGATCACAATTAGCAACGTTATCCAGTGTGGACCACTATGGCGAGCTGCAGGAGTGTTAGGGTATAGAGTACATGAAATTCCTCTATAGCCAAAAAGGTGTAGAACCTACCTGACTGAAAAAACTAACTTAACTCCTGTGTCTTCTTTCTCCCTGTGTAAAACAGGTTAGTAATGTACACTAGTATGAAACATGACTTGAATTATTGAGATATCAAGTTCACCTCACTAGCACTTTACTTTAATGTTGGGCCGGTGTCATGCTAAGCAATGTGAACGGTCAAATATGCTAAGCTAAATTAGCCTTTTCATCTAAATAGGATACTGCTCCTGTTGTCATTTCACTCTCTCTCTCTCTATATATTTACATATATATTTATATATGTGTGGATTTTTCAATGACTAGCTAAGGGTTACTCAAATTGTACACTACTGTGTCTGAGATTTAAAAGTTAGAAAATATGTAAGTTTAATTGCAAGGCTATGGAAAAGCACTGTTCTGAGTTAACATTACCTTCTGGTCAGACAACAGGGTTTCTGTTGTTTGGTAGGCTATGGAAAAGCACTGTTCTGAGTTAACATTACCTTCTGGTCAGACAACAGGGTTTCTGTTGTTTGGTAGGCTATGGAAAAGCACTGTTCTGAGTTAACATTACCTTCTGGTCAGACAACAGGGTTTCTATTGTTTTGATTTGATTTATATTTTTAGACCATTGTAGATATTTTAGACGGTAACGTTATACTGTTATATGTAGCTGAACAGCCTAGTAGGTAATTACTAGTTTATTTGTGTGAAATGGATACTAATTGACAGATTGGATGTATTTTAGTGTTTTCTTTTGTATTGTGGACATAGTCGTCTATATATTTCTACTTTTATGAAACATTTTAATATGGACTGGAACTGAAAAAGAAAAATTAGAAAATGTACTGAAACAAATAGAAAAGAGAACAATATAACAATAACAGCATAACTCATGCTGGGTCTTGTTACATATTAAAACATGACTTTATTATCTGTAGTGGGATCTCATGCTGGGGTCTTGTTACATATTAAAACATGACTTTATTATCTGTAGTGGGATCTCATGCTGGGGTCTTGTTACATATTAAAACATGACTTTATTATCTGTAGTGGGATCTCATGCTGGGGGCTTGTTAAATATTAAAACATGACTTTATTATCTGTAGTGGGATCTCATGCTGGGGGCTTGTTACATATTAAAACATGACTTTATTATCTGTAGTGGGATCTAGGGGCTTGTTAAATATAAAACATGACTTTATTATCTGTAGTGGGATCTCATTGCTTAAATATTAAAACATGACTTTATTATCTGTAGTGGGATCTCATGCTGGGGGCTTGTTACATATTAACTTTATTATCTGTAGTGGGATCTCATGCTGGGTCTTATTTATCAATAAACATGACTTTATTATCTGGTGGGATCTCATGCTGGGGGCTTGTTACATATTAAAACATGACTTTATTATCTGTAGTGGGATCTCATGCTGGGTCTTGTTACATATTAAAACATGACTTTATTATCTGTAGTGGGATCTCATGCTGGAGCTTGTTAAATATTAAAACATGACTTTATTATTTGTAGTGGGATCATGTAGGGGGCTTGTTACATATTAAAACATGACTTTATTATCTGTAGTGGGATCTCATGCTGGGTCTTGTTACATATTATGACTTTATTATCTGTAGTGGGATCTCATGCTGGGGGCTTGTTACATATTAAAACATGACTTTATTATCTGTATTTGGATCTCTAATGCTGAGGCTTGTTATGCATATTAAAACATGACTTTGTATTATCTGTAGTGGGATCTCATGCTGGGGCTTTGTTATATTAAAACATGACTTTATTATCTGTAGTGGGATCTCATGCTGGGGGCTTGTTACATATTAAAACATGACTTTATTATCTGTAGTGGGATCTCATGCTGGGGGCTTGTTACATATTAAAACATGACTTTATTATCTGTAGTGGGATCTCATGCTGGGGGCTTGTTACATATTAAAACATGACTTTATTATCTGTAGTGGGATCTCATGCTGGGGGCTTGTTACATATTAAAACATGACTTTATTATCTGTA
>NW_027015528.1:0-11381 GCF_036934945.1 Oncorhynchus masou masou
TAGCTGGGTGGCTGCTCCTTCAGCTCAGTAACCCATACTTTAACAGAGCCAGCTCTGTCTCTCAGCAGGCTGATGGTGGTGTAGCTGGGAGGCTGCTCCTTCAGCTCAGTAACCCATACTTAACAGAGCCAGCCTGTCTCTCAGCAGGCTGATGGTGGTGGGTAGCTGGGTGGCTGCTCCTTCAGCTCAGTAACCCATACTTCTGGAATAAGAACCAGCCTGTCTCTCAGCAGGCTGATGGTGGTGTAGCTGGGTGGCTGTTCTTCAGCTCAGTAACCCATACTTCTAACAGAGCCAGCCTGTCTCTCAGCAGGCTGCTGGTGGTGTAGCTGGGGGGCTGCTCAGCTCAGTAACCTCATACTTCTAACAGAGCCAGCCTGTCTCTCAGCAGGCTGATGGTGGTATAGCTGGGCTGCTCCTTCAGCTCAGTAACCCATACTTCTAACAGAGCCAAGCCTGTCTCTCAGCAGGCTGATGGTGGTGGAGGCTGCTCCTTCAGCTCAGTAACCCATACTTCTAACAGAGCCAGCCTGTCTCTCAGCAGGCTGATGGTGGTGTAGCTGCGGCTGCTCCTTCAGCTCAGTAATCTGTTTCTAATGGAACCAGCCTGTCTCTCAGCAGGCTGATGGTGGTGTAGCTGGGTGGCTGCTCCTTCAGCTCAGTAACCCATACTTCTAACAGAGCCAGCCTGTCTCTCAGCAGGCTGATGGTGGTGAGGCTGGGGGCTGCTCCTTCAGATCAGTAACCCATACTTCTAACAGAGCCAGCCTGTCTCTCAGCAGGCTGATGGTGGTGTAGCTGGGGGCTGCTCCTTCAGCTCAGTAACCCATACTTCTAACAGAGCCAGCCTGTCTCTCAGCAGGCTGATGGTGGTATAGCTGGGTGGCTGCTCCTTCAGCTCAGTAACCCATACTTCTAACAGAGCCAGCCTGTCTCTCAGCAGGCTGATGGTGGTGTAGCTGAGGCTGCTCCTTCAGCTCAGTAACCCATACTTCTCTAACAGAGCCAGCCTGTCTCCTCAGCAGGCTGATGGTGGTGTAGCTGGGTGGCTGCTCCTTCAGCTCAGTAACCCATACTTCTAACAGAACCAGCCTGTCTCTCAGCAGGCTGATGGTGGTGTAGCTGGGTGGCTGCTCCTTCAGCTCAGTAACCCATACTTCTAACAGAGCCAGCCTGTCTCTCAGCAGGCTGATGGTGGTGTAGCTGGGGGGGCTGCTCCTTCAGCTCAGTAACCCATACTTCTAACAGAGCCAGCCTGTCTCTCAGCAGGCTGATGGTGGTGTAGCTGGGGGGCTGTTCCTTCAGCTCAGTAACCCATACTTCTAACAGAGCCAGCCTGTCTCTCAGCAGGCTGATGGTGGTAGCTGGGGGCTGCTCCTTCAGCTCAGTAACCCATACCTCTAACAGAGCCAGCCTGTCTCTCAGCAGGCTGATGGTGGTGTAGCTGGGGGCTGCTCCTTCAGCTCAGTAACCCATACCTCTAACAGAGCCAGCCTGTCTCTCAGCAGGCTGATGGTGGTGTAGCTGGGGCTGCTCCTTCAGCTTAGTAACCCATACCTTAACAGAGCCAGCCTGTCTCTCAGCAGGCTGATGGTGGTGTAGCTGGGGGGCTGCTCCTTCAGCTCAGTAACCCATACCTCTGACAGAGCCAGCCTGTCTCTCAGCAGGCTGATGGTGGTGTAGCTGGGGGGCTGCTCCTTCAGCTCAGTAACCCATACTCTAACAGATCCAGACTGTCTCTCAGCAGGCTGATGGTAGTGTGTCTGGGGAGCTTCCTTCAGCTCATGTAACAGTATAACTTTAGACTGGCCCCCGCCCATACCGGGCGCGAACTAGGACCCTCTGCACACATCAACAACTGACACCCACGAAGCATCGTGCTACCCACGCCTCCACAAACCCGTGGCGCTTGCAGAGCAAGGGGAACTACTTACATCAAGGTCTTAGAGCAAGTGACGCCACCGATTGAAACGCTATTTAGCACGCACCACCGCTAACTAAGCTAGCCGCTTCCATCCGTTACACTCAGTAACCCATACCTCTAACAGAGCCAGCGTGTCTCCTCAGCAGGCTGATGGTAGTGTGTCTGGGGAGCTTCAGCTCAGTAACCCATACCTCTAACAGAGCCAGCCTGTCTCTCAGCAGGCTGGTGGTGGTATAGCTGGGAGGCTGCTCTTTCAGCTCAGTAACCCATACCTCTAACAGAGCCAGCCTGTCTCTCAGCAGGCTGATGGTGGTGTAGCTGGGGGGCTGCTCCTTCAGCTCAGTAACCCATACCTCTAACAGAACCAGCCTGTCTCTCAGCAGGCTGATGGTAGTGTGGTCTTGGCTCTGGTGGTTGTAGGCAGGCAGGCAGGCAGGGGGGAGGATAGTCTTGCAGTTGGGGTGCCTGAGGTGAGGGGAGAGGTCAGGGTGCTGTCCTTGTCTTTTTTGCTTTCCGCCATATTCCTTAGAGTGGGGAAGTCTTGCACAAAAGAGCAGAGTGCAGCCTCACTGCCCTGTACCAGAACCACTGTCAGATGCCTTTGTGGTACAGCTGAAATGCCTGGTTACAGCTGTACGCCAGGCAGTAGTGTGGTCTGTGTAAAGTAACAGTCCTGTTTTGCAAGCAATCAGCAAACAAAGTTTCTGGGTTCTCCCTCAGAATTCTGTTTAAAATTCATTCTTCCCCTCTCGGATTTCATTTTTGCTGGGTTTTCAAAAAGAAAAGGGGGGAAAGTCTCTGTCTCTGCTGCTGCTGCCTCTGTGGCCATGTTGCTATGGTTACCACCAGTCAACAGTTGGCAATAGACAGTACGCTAGCTGACAGATTTTAATTTGGCTAGATACCACGATGAAGATTGGTCTTTTAACTCACTCTCTGTCAATCTTTTCCTCCTGTGTCGATCTTCAGTTGTACAATTTGATTACCTATTTCTCTCTCTCTCAATTCAATTCAATTGACTTTATTGAAAGGGCAAGTTCATTATTACTTATATTGTCCAAGTATACATATCAAAAAATAAAATAAAATAAAAATATATATTTATATCTAATATATATATATATATATATATTTATATATAAATAAATGGTGGGACCAACAGCAATAATAATATTCGTAGTGGACATGGGATTACCATTATCAACAACTACAACAACAATATTAATGAGAACAACAATACATTAAAGCAATGGTAGTGGATCAGTGTCAACATGACTGAGAAGACACAAGACATGGTATGAAAGACAAAACAAAATAAGATGGGAAATATTATCGACATTACTTTGCACTTTTCACTAGCTCTCCCTCAGGTTGTGGCAGGAGGACACATTTGACTGCCAAAACTGCACATTTTGGCTTTTCACCCAATAAATTTTATAGTTTCAAAATCTTTGTATTGAATTATAATTTTGGGAAAGAAATATTCTCTTAGATCTGAGTATTTGTCACAGTGTAATAGGAAATGCAGTCTGCCTCTACCTCTCCCTGGAGCAGAGTGAGCACAGCCTGTCTTTTCTGGGCAGCCAGGGTTTGTCTGTGACGACCGGTCTGTAGCTAGTCAATGTTTTCCTCAGTTTTCTATCAGTCACAGTGGTCAGATAGTCTGCCACCATGTACTGTCTGTTTAGAGCCAAAAGCATTGAAGTTTATTTAGATTTTTTGTGGTGTCTTTCCAAAAGGTGATATATTTTTATTTTTATTTTGTGATGATTTGGTTGGGCCAGATTTTCTGAGTGCTGTCCTGAGGCTCTATGGGGTTGGTTTGGGTTTAGAATCAGCCTCAGAACCAGCTGGCTGAGGGACTCTTCACTTTTTTCATCTCTTGACATTGTAGAGCTGTGTGATGGAATGTTTTCGTCACTTGTTTCTAGATGGTTATCAAATTTGATGGCTCTTTTTCTATTCGAATGAGGTATTAGCCCAATTCTGCTCTACATGCTTTATTTTGAGTTTTTCTTTGTACTTCCAATACAGTCTTGAAAACTCTGTGTGCAGTATTTCAATCGGATGTTTGTCCCATTTGGTAAATTCATTATTAAAGATAGGACCCCATACTTCACTGCCATATAGAGCAATTGGTTCTATAACTGCCAGATTCTAATTGGAATTTCGATTTCGATGTTCCTTTTAATGGCATAGAATGCTCTTCTTGCTTTGTCTCTCAACTCATTCACAGCCATGTGAAAGCTACCTGTGTTGCTGATATTTAGTCCTAGATACTGTATGTGTAGTTTTTGGTGTGTTCTAATAGAACTGTGTCCAAATAGAATTTATATTTGTTATCCTTATTTTCTGACCTTTTTGGAATATCATTATATTTGGTTTTTAGGTTAACGGTCAGAGCCCAGGTCTGACAGAACCTGTGAAGACGATCTAGTTGCTGCTGTAACCCCTCTTTTAGTGGAGACAGCAGCACCAGGTCATCTATGCGTACAGCAGACACTTCCTGATTCAGTGTTGTGTAGGGTGATACCAGTGCTGCCGATTCTTCTAATGTTTTTACCAATTCATTAATGCAGATTTTAAATAGTGTTGGACTTATTGGGCAGCCCTGTTTCACTCCCCGTCCTGCGAGAAGAAGTCTGTTTGCTTGTTGCCAATTTTAACCGCACATTTATTTTTAGTGTACATTGATTTAATAAAATAATTTGTTTTCAGTGGGTTGAGTCACAGATGTGATCTTCCTGTCTGGGGTTACGAGAAGGCCTCCTTGGTTTGTGCTGTGGCGAAGATCTTTGTGGGCTATACTCGGCCTTGTCTTAGATGGTAAGTTGGGTGGGTTGAAGATATCCTCTAGTGCTGTGGGGGCTGTGCTTTGGAAAAGTGGGTGGGGTTATATCCTTCCTGTTTGGCCCTGTCTGGGGTATCGTCAGATGGGGGCCACAGTGTCTCCTGACCTCCTGTCTCAGCCTCCAGTATTTATGCTGCAGTAGTTTATGTTTGGGGCTAGGGTCAGTTTGTTATATCTGGTGTACTTCTCCTGTCTTTTTCGGGGTCCTGTTTGAATTTAAGTATGCTCTGTAAAATCTCTCTTGCTCTCTTCTTTCACTCTCTCGGAGGACCTGAGCCCCAGGACCATGCCTCAAGACTACCTGGCATGACTCCTTGCTGTCCCCAGTCCACCTGGCCGTGCTGCTGCTCCAGTTTCAACTGTTCTGCCTGCAGCTATGAAATCCTGACCTGTTCACCGGACGTACTACCCTGTCCCAGACCTGCTGTTCTCAACTTCCTAGAGATAGCAGGGAGTGTTAAAGTTACTCTTAGTGGTAGAGATACTCCTGAGGTGCTGACTTGCTACAGCCTCGACAGCAACTGTGATTATTATTTTTTGACCATGCTGGTCATTTATGAACATGTGAACATCTTGGCCATGTTCTGTTATAATCTCCACCTGCACAGCCAGAAGAGGACTGGCCACCCTCATAGCCTGGTTCATCTCTAGGTTTCTTCCTAGGTTTTGGCCTTTCTATGGAGTTTTTCCTTGCCACTGTGCCTGGACACCTGCATTGCTTGCTGTTTGGGTTTTACGCTGGGTTTCTGTACAGCAAGCACTTTGAGATATCTGCTGATGTACGAAGGGCTATATAAATACATTTGAATACAACTTTCATTAGTTTATAAAAAGACCTTTGTGCCAAATTGAATCAAATGCTTTCTTGGTTTACTTGTTTGTTTTGGTTTACTTGTTTATCAATTAGAGTGTGGAGGGTGTATATGTGGTCTGTTGTTGTAGCGGCTGTTGGTGGAAGAAGGTGAGGACCAAGGTGCAGAGTGGTACGTGTTCATGCTTTTATTAACGGAACTGAACACTGATTAACAAACAACAACGACGAGAACAACTGAAACAGTTCTGTCTGGGTGCAGACACAAAACAGAAAGCAAGTACCCACAAAACTCAGGTGGGGAAAAGGTTATTTATGTATGGTTCTCAATCAGAGACAACGATAGCCAGCTGCCTCTGATTGAGAACCATACGGCCAAAACAACAAAGAAATCCAAAACATAGAAAATGAACATAGAATGCCCACTTAACCAAAATAGAGAATAAAAAACTCTATGGCCAGGGCGTGACAGTTGTACGATCATTTTTTAGAAATCCAATCTGGCTTCTGCTCAGGACTTGTGTTCATCAAGGAAATTATGTAGTCTGCTATTTATAATACTGCACAATTTTACCAAAGTTGCTGTTAACGCAAATTCCTCTGTAATTATTTGGGTCAAATTTGTCCCCATTTTTATAGATTGGTGTGATCAATCCCTGGTTCCAAATATCGGGGAAAATACCTGCAGTGAGGATAATGTTGAAGAGTTTGAGTATTCGTGGTCTGTATATTTGATCATTTCATTTAACTTTTAAGTCGAGCAATCCCGATCCGGGGATCCTATTTATAGCCTCAAGCTCATTAGCATAACGCAACGTTAACTATTCATGAAAATCGCAAATGAAAATGAAATAAATACATTTGCTCTCAAGCTTAGACTTTTGTTAACAACACTGTCATCTCAGATGTTCAAAATATGCTTTTCAACCATAGCTAAACAAGCATTTGTGTAAGAGTATTGATAGCTAGCATAGCTATAAGCCTAGAATTCAGCCAGCAACATTTTCACAAAAACAAGAAAACCATTCAAATAAAATAATTTACCTTTTGAAGAACTTCAGATGTTTTCAATGAGGAGACTCTCAGTTAGATAGCAAATGTTCAGTTTTTCAAAAATATTATTTGTGTAGGTCAAATCGCTCCGTTTTGTTCACGTTTGGCTATGAAAAACCTGATCCAGTTATAGCCTCAAGCTCATTAGCACAACGTAACGTTAACCTCTTGGAACTCTAGGGGCGCAATTTCATTTTTGGATGAAAACGTTCCCGTTTTAAACAAGATATTTTGTCACAAAAAGATGCTCGACTATGCATATAATTGCTACTGTTCGAAAGAAAACACTCTGACGTGTCCAGAAATACAATGATCTTCTGTCCGTGCCCTTTAACGTGAGCTTTCAGGCAAAACCAAGATGAGATAATCCAGGAAATGACAAGGATTTTTGAGGCTCTGTTTGTCATGATCTCCTTATATGGCTGTGAACGAAGAGGAATGAGTCTGCCCTTTCTTGTGTTTCCCAAGGTGTCTGCAGCATTGTGACGTATTTAGGCAGATCATTGGAAGATTGACCATAAGAGACCACATTTACCACGTGTCCGCCCGGTGTCCTGCGCCGAAATTGGTGCGCAAAGTCACCTGCCAGTATTTTTCCAAACAATACAGAGAGTAAAGCAAGCTTCCACGAACTGCATGTCAATGAAGAGATATGTGAAAAAACACCTTGAGGACTGATTCCAAACAACGCTTGCCATGTTTCGGTCGATATTATGTAGTTAATCCGGAAAAAGTTTTACGTTGTAGGTGACTGCATTTTCGGTTCAAGTTTCAGTAGCCAGGCGCAATGTAGAAAACGGAACGATTTCTCCTACACACAGACGCTTTCAGGAAACACTGCACATTTGGTGTGTAACTGAGAGTCTCCTCATTGAAAACATCAGAAGCTCTTCAAAGGTAAATGATTTTATTTATTTGGTTATCTGGTTTTTGTGAAAATGTTGCGTGCTACATGTTATTCAAAATGCATTGCTAGCTTTGCATACTCTTACACAAATTAGTCAATTTCTATGGTTCAAAAGCATATTTTGAAAATCTGAGATGACAGTGTTGTTAAGAAAAGGCTAAGCTTGAGAGCAAACGCATTATTTTAATTTTATTTGCGATTTTCAGAAATCGTTAACGTTGCGTTATGCTAATGAGCCTGAGGCTTTAGTCACGATCCCGGATCCGGGATGGGGAGTTTCAAGAGTTAACTATTTATGAAAATCGCAAATGAAATTAAATGAATGTGCTAGCTCTCAAGCTTAGCCTTTTCTTAACAACACTGTCATCTCAGATTTTCAAAATATGCTTTTGAACCTTAGCAAAACAAGCATTTGTGTAAGAGTATTGATAGCTAGCGTAGCATTTAGCATAGCATTTAGCGGGCAACATTTGCACAAAAACCAGAAAAGGATTCAAATAAAATCATTTACCTTTGAAGAACTTCGGATGTTTTCAATGAGGAGACTCTCAGTTACATAGCAAATGTTCAGTTTTTCCTGAAAGATTCTTTGTGTAGGAGAAATCGCTCCGTTTTGTACATCACGTTTGGGTACCAAAAAAAAGAAAATTCAGTCATCAAAACGGCGAACTGTTTTCCAAATTAACTCCATAATATCGACTGAAACACGGCAAACGCTGTTTAGAATCAACTCCTCAAGGTGTTTTTCACATATCTCTTCATTGTTATATCGTTATTGGATGTTTACTTTCTCCTCTGAATCGCTTGGAAAAAGACGTGCAACCGAAGATGACGCACCAATTTCGACGGAGGACACCGGGCCACATCTCTTATGGTCAATCTTCCAATGATATGCCTACAAATACGTCACAATGCTGCAGACACCTTGGGGAAACGATAGATCGGGCAGGCTCATTCCTTGCGCATTCACAGCCATATAAGGAGACAATGAAAAACAGAGCCTCAAAAATCCTGCTCATTTCCTGTTTGAAGTTTCATCTTGGTTTCGCCTGTAGCATCAGTTCTGGTGCACTCACAGACAATATCTTTGCAGTTTTGGAAACGTCAGTGTGTTTTCTTTACAAAGCTGTCAATTATATGCATAGTTGAGCATCTTTTTGTGACAAAATATTGCGCTTAAAACGGGCACGTTTTTTTTATCCAATAATGAAATAGCGCCCCCATAGATGTAAGAGGTTAAAATACCATCAGCAGCACATGCCTTTTTGGGTTGGAGAGTGCATAGTTTCTCCAATAATTATTTTTCTGTAATTGGGGTATCCACAGGATTATGATAGTCTTTGACTGCTGATTCAAGGATTTGTAATTTTTCTTGTATATCTTTTTGTTCTGGGCTCTTTGTTATATTGCTGTAGAGGTTTGCAAAGTGATTTCTCCACATATCCCCATTTTGGATAGCCAATTCCTCATGATGAGGTTTGTTTAATTTATTCCAATTCTCCCAGAAGTGGTTTGATTCTATGGATTCCTCAATTCCATCCAGCTGATTTCTAATGTGCTGTTTCTTTTTTGTTCTTAGGGTGTGTTTGTATTGCTTCAGTGTTTCCCCATATTGAAGGCGTATATTTTTGTTGGTGCAACAGCTTTCGTCCTGGGAAGGCGAGGCAGACCAAAATGCAGTGTGGTTATAGTACATGGTTAAATAAGAGACACTTAACATGAACTAAATACAAAACAATAAACGTGAAAACCGAAACAGTCCTAACTGGTGCAGAAAACACAAAGACAGGAAACAACCACCCACAAAACCCAACACAAAACAGGCTACCTAAATATGGTTCCCAATCAGAGGCAATGACTAACACCTGCCTCTGATTGAGAACCATATCAGGCCAAACATAGAAATAGACAAGCTAGACACAACATAGAATGCCCACCCAGCTCACGTCCTGACCAACACTAAAACCCCCCCAAGGTGCGGACTCCGACCGCACAACCTAAACCTTTAGGGGAGGGTCTGGGTGGGATCTGTCCGCGGCTCTGGCTCTGGCGCTGGACGTGGACCCCACTCTAATTGTCTTAGTCCACCTCCTTAGCGTCCTTTGAGTGGCGACCCTCGCTGCCGACCTTGGCCTAGGAACCCTAACAAAGGGCTCCCCTGGACTGAGGGGCAGCTCGGGACTGAGGTAGCTCAGGACTGAAGGGTAGCTCATGACCGAGGGGTAGCTCATGACCGAAGGGTAGCTCAGGACCGAGGAGTAGCTCAGGACTGAGGGGTAGCTCAGGACTGAGAGGTAGCTCAGCCTGGTTGACGGCTCTGGCAGATCCTGGCTGACTGGCGGCTCTGGCAGATCCTGGCTGACTGGCGGCTCTGGAAGATCCTGACAGACGGAAACTCTAGCAGCTCTGGACAGACGGGAGACTCTAGCGGCTCTGGACAGACGGGAGACTGACTGGCGGCTCTGGCAGATCCTGGCTGACTGGCGGCTCTGGCAGATCCTGGCTGACTGGCGGCTCTGGCATATCCTGGCTGACTGGCGGCTCTGGCAGATCCTGGCTGACTGGCGGCTCTGGAAGATCCTGACAGACGGGAAACTCTAGCAGCTCTGGACAGACGGGAGACTCTAGCGGCTCTGGACAGACGGGAGACTGACTGGCGGCTCTGGCAGATCCTGGCTGACTGGCGGCTCTGGCAGATTCTGGCTGACTGGTGGCTCTGGAAGATCCTGACAGATGGGAGACTTTAGCAGCTCTGGACAGACGGGAGACTCTAGCAGCTCTGGACAGACGGGAGACTCTGGCAGCGCTGGAGAGGAGGAAGGCTCTGGCAGCGCTGGACAGACGAGGCGCACTGTAGGCCTGGTGCGTGGTGCCGGTACTGGTGGTACTGGGCCGAGGACACGCACCTCAGGGCGAGTGCGGGGAGCTGCCACTGGATGGCTGATGCGTGGAGGTGGTACTGGATAGACCGGACCGTGCAGGCGCACTGGAGCTCTTGAGCACCGAGCCTGCCCAACCTTACCTGGTTGAATGCTCCCGGTCGCCCTGCCACTGCGGCAAGGTGGAATAGCCGCACTGGGCTGTGCAGGTGAACCGGGGACACCATGCGCAAGGCTGGTGCCATGTACGCCGGCCCAAGGAGACGCACTGGAGACCAGATGCGTAGAGCCGGCTTCATGGCACCTGGCTCGATGCCCACGCTAGCCCGGCCGATCCAAGGAGCTGGTATGTACCGCACCGGACTATGCACCCTCACTGGGGACACCGTGCACTCCACAGCATAACACGGTGCCTGCCCGGTCTCTCTCGCCCTCCGGTAAGCACAGTCCTAGCTGCCTCCACCTGTTCCCATGGGAGACGATCCTTTCCCGCCAGGATCTCCTCCCAAGTGTAGCAACCCTTGCCATCCAACACATCATCCCATATTCATTCCTCCTTGCGCTGCTCCTGCTGCATTGCCTGTCACCACGCTTGGTCCTGTTGTGGTGGGGGTTCTGTAACGGCTTTCTTCCTGGGAAGGAGAGGTGGACCAAAATGCAGCGTTGTTATAGTTCGTGGTTCTTTAATAAGAGACACTTAACATGAACTAACTACAAAACAATAAGCGTAAAAATCCGAAACAGTCCTAACTGGTGCAGAAAACACAAAGTCATAAACAACCACCCACAAAAAACCAACACAAAACAGGCTACCAAATATGGTTCCCAATTAGAGACAATGACTAACACCTGCCTCTGATTGAGAACCATATCAGGCCAAACATAGAAATAGACAAACTAGACACACAAAATAGAATGCCCACCCAGCTCACATCCTGACCAACACTAAAACAAGG
>NW_027015529.1:0-11380 GCF_036934945.1 Oncorhynchus masou masou
CTCAGATACATTACTACATAATGAGACCATGTCTACCTCAGATACATTACTACATAATGAGACCATGTCTACCTCAGATACATTACTACATAATGAGACCATGTCAGATACATTACTACATAATGAGACCATGTCAGATACATTACTACATAATGAGACCATGTCTGTTGTTTCACCTCAGATACATTACTACATAATGAGACCATGTCTACCTCAGATACGTTACTACATAATGAGACCATGTCTGATACATTACTACATAATGAGACCATGTCAGATACATTACTACATAATGAGACCATGTCAGATACATTACTACATAATGAGACCATGTCTGGTGTTTCACCTCAGATACATTACTACATAATGAGACCATGTCAGATACATTACTACATAATGAGACCATGTCAGATACATTACTACATAATGAGACCATGTCAGATTACATTACTACATAATGAGACCATGTCAGATACATTACTACATAATGAGACCATGTCTGGTGTTTCACCTCAGATACATTACTACATAATGAGACCATGTCAGATACATTACTACATAATGAGACCATGTCAGATACATTACTACATAATGAGACCATGTCTACCTCCAGATACATTACTACATAATGAGACCATGTCTGTTGTTTCACCTCAGATACATTACTACAAAATGAGACCATGTCTACCTCAGATACATTACTACACTGTGGACCATGTCAGATACATTACTACATAATGAGACCATGTCAGGTATTACATAATGAGACCATGTCTGGTGTTTCACCTCAGATGCATTACTATAATGAGACCATGTCAGATACATTACTACATAATGAGACCATGTCACCTCAGATACATACTACATAATGAGACCATGTCAGATTACATTACTACATAATGAGACCATGTCAGATACATTACTACATAATGAGACCATGTCTGGTGTTTCACCTCAGATACATTACTACATAATGAGACCATGTCAGATACATTACTACATAATGAGACCATGTCTACCTCAGATACATTACTACATAATGAGACCATGTCTACCTCAGATACATTACTACATAATGAGACCATGTCATAATACCTCCAGATACATTACTACATAATGAGACCATGTCTACCTCAGATACATTACTACATAATGAGACCATGTCAGATACATTACTACATAATGAGACCATGTCTACCTCAGATACATTACTACATAATACATGTCAGATACATTACTACATAATGAGACCATGTCTACCTCAGATACAATACTACATAATGAGACCATGTCTACCTCAGATACATTACTACATAATGAGACCATGTTTCACCTCAGATACATTACTACATAATGAGACCATGTCATCAGATACATTACTACATAATGAGACCATGTCTCACCTCAGATACATTACTACATAATGAGACCATGTCTAACTCAGATACATTACTACATAATGAGACCATGTCAGATACATTACGACATAATGAGACCATGTCTACCTCAGATACATTACTACATAATGAGACCATGTTTCACCTCAGATACATTACTACATAATGAGACCATGTCAGATACATTACTACATAATGAGACCATGTCAGATACATTACTACATAATGAGACCATGTCAGATACATTACTACATAATGAGACATCAGATACATTAGTACATAATGAGACCATGTCAGATACATTACTACATAATGAGACCATGTCTACCTCAGATACATTACTACATAATGAGACCATGTCTACCTCAGATACATTACTACATAATGAGACCATGTCAGATACATTACTACATAATGAGACCATGTCAGATACATTACTACATAATGAGACCATGTCAGATACATTACTACATAATGAGACCATGTCAGATACATTACTACATAATGAGATCATGTCAGTCATAATGAGACCTCAGATACATTACTACATAATGAGACCATGTCAGATACATTACTACATAATGAGACCATGTCAGATACATTACTACATAATGAGACCATGTCTACCTCAGATACATTACTACATAATGAGACCATGTCTACCTCAGATACATTACTACATAATGAGACCATGTCTGGTGTTTCACCTCAGATACATTACTACATAATGAGACCATGTCTACCTCAGATACATTACTACATAATGAGACCATGTCTACCTCAGATACATTACTACATAATGAGGCCATGTCAGATGTTTACCTCAGATACATTACTACATAATGAGACCATGTTTCACCTCAGATACATTACTACATAATGAGACCATGTCAGATACATTACTACATAATGAGACCATGTCTACCTCAGATACATTACTACATAATGAGACCATGTCTTCCTCAGATACATTACTACATAATGAGACCATCAGATACATTACTACATAATGAGACCATGTCTACCTCAGATACATTACTACATAATGAGACCATGTCTACCTCAGATACATTACTACATAATGAGACCATGTCTACCTCAGATACATTACTACATAATGAGACCATGTCTACCTCAGATACATTACTACATAATGAGACCATGTCTACCTCAGATACATTACTACATAATGAGACCATCAGATACATTACTACATAATGAGACCATGTCTGGTGTTTTACCTCAGATACATTACTACATAATGAGACCATGTCTACCTCAGATACATTACTACATAATGAGACCATGTCAGATACATTACTACATAATGAGACCATGTCAGATACATTACTACATAATGAGACCATGTCTACCTCAGATACATTACTACATAATGAGACCATGTCAGATACATTACCATAATGAGACCATGTCTAATGTGTTTCACCTCAGATACATTACTACATAATGAGACCATGTCAGATACATTACTACATAATGAGACCATGTCAGATACATTACTACATAATGAGACCATGTCTACCTCAGATACATTACTACATAATGAGACCATGTGTACATTACTACATAATGAGACCATGTCTACCTCAGATACATTACTACATAATGAGACCATGTCTACAACTCAGATACATTACTACATAATGAGACCATGTCTACCTCAGATACATTACTACATAATGAGACCATGTCCTGGTGTTTCACCTCAGATACATTACTACATAATGAGACCATGTCTGGTGTTTCAACTCAGATACATTACTACATAATGAGACCATGTCTACCTCAGATACATTACTACATAATGAGACCATGTCTACCTCAGATACATTACTACATAATGAGACCATGTCTGATACATTACTACATAATGAGACCATGTCTACCTCAGATACATTACTACATAATTAGACCATGTCAGATACATTACTACATAATGAGACCATGTCTACCTCAGATACATTACTACATAATGAGACCATGTCTGGTGTTTCACCTCAGATACATTACTACATAATGAGACCATGTCTACCTAGATACATTACTACATAATGACACCATGTCTGATACATTACTACATAATGAGACCATGTTTCACCTCAGATACATTACTACATAATGACACCATGTCTGATACATTACTACATAATGGGACCATGTCTACCTCAAATACATTACTACATAATGAGACCATGTCTACCTCAGATACATTACTACATAATGAGACCATGTCTTCCTCAGATACATTACTACATAATGAGACCATGTCTGGTGTTTCACCTCAGATACATTACTACATAATGAGACCATGTCTACCTCAGATACATTAGTACATAATGAGACCATGTCTGGTGTTTCACCTCAGATACATTACTACATAATGAGACCATGTCTACCTCAGATACATTACTACATAATGAGACCATGTCTGGTGTTTCACCTCAGATACATTACTACATAATGAGACCATGTCTACATTACTACATAATGAGACCATGTTCAACTCAGATACATTACTACATAATGAGACCATGTCTGGTGTTTCAACTCAGATACATTACTACATAATGAGACCATGTCTACCTCAGATACATTACTACATAATGAGACCATGTACCTCAGATACATTACTACATAATGAGACCATGTTTTGACCTCAGATACATTACTACATAATGAGACCATGTCTACCTCAGATACATTACTACATAATGAGACCATGTCAGATACATTACTACATAATGAGACCACCTCAGATACATTACTACATAATGAGACCATGTCAGATACATTACTACATAATGAGACCATGTCTACCTCAGATACATTACTACATAATGAGACCATCTCAGATACATTACTACATAATGAGACCATGTCTGGTGTTTCACCTCAGATACATTACTACATAATGAGACCATGTCTACCTCAGATACATTACTACATAATGAGACCATGTCAGATACATTACTACATAATGAGACCATGTCAGATACATTACTACATAATGAGACCATGTCTACCTCAGATACATTACTACATAATGAGACCATGTCAGATACATTACTACATAATGAGACCATGTCTACCTCAGATACATTACTACATAATGAGACCATGTCCACCTGTCATAATGAGACCATGTCAGATACATTACTACATAATGAGACCATGTCTACCTCAGATACATTACTACATAATGAGACCATGTCAGATACATTACTACATAATGAGACCATGTCTACCTCAGATACATTACTACATAATGAGACCATGTCTGGTGTTTCAACTCAGATACATTACTACAATGAGACCATGTCTACCTCAGATACATTACTACATAATGAGACCATGTCAGATACATTACTACATAATGAGACCATGTCTGGTGTTTTCACCTCAGATACATTACTACATAATGAGACCATGTCTGGTGTTTCCACCTCAGATACATTACTACATAATGAGACCATGTCTACCTCAGATACATTACTACATAATGAGGCCATGTCTACCTCAGATACATTACTACATAATGAGACCCATGTCTGATACATTACTACATAATGAGACCATGTCTACCTCAGATACATTACTACATAATGAGACCATGTCAGATACATTACTACATAATGAGACTCATGTCTACCTCAGATACATTACTACATAATGAGACCATGTCTGGTGTTTCACCTCAGAAACATTACTACATAATGAGACCATGTCTACCTCAGATACATTACTACATAATGACACCATGTCTGATACATTACTACATAATGAGACCATGTCTACCTCAGATACATTACTACATAATGAGACCATGATACATTACTCATAATGGGACCATGTCTACCCTCAAAATACATTACTACATAATGAGACCATGTCCACCTCAGATACATTACTACATAATGAGACCATGTCTTCCTCAGATACATTACTACATAATGAGACCATGTCTGGTGTTTCACCTCAGATACATTACTACATAATGAGACCATGTCTACCTCAGATACATTAGTACATAATGAGACCATGTCTGGTGTTTCACCTCAGATACATTACTACATAATGAGACCATGTCTACCTCAGATACATTACTACATAATGAGACCATGTCTGGTGTTTCACCTCAGATACATTACTACATAATGAGACCATGTCTACCTCAGATACATTACTACATAATGAGACCATGTCAGATACATTACTACATAATGAGACCATGTCTGGTGTTTCACCCAGATACATTACTACATAATGAGACCATGTCTGGTGTGTTTCACCAGAAACATTAATACATAATGAGACCATGTCTACCTCAGATACATTACTACATAATGACCATGTCTACCTCAGATACATTACTACATAATGAGACCATGTCTGGTGTTTCACCTCAGATACATTACTACATAATGAGACCATGTCTACCTCAGATACATTACTACATAATGAGACCATGTCAGATACATTACTACATAATGAGACCATGTCTGGTGTTTTCACCTCAGATACATTACTACATAATGAGACCATGTCTGGTGTTTCACCTCAGATACATTACCACATAATGAGACCATGTCTACCTCAGATACATTACTACATAATGAGACCATGTCTACCTCCAGATACATTACTACATAATGAGACCATGTCTGTTATTACATAATGAGACCATGTCTACCTCAGATACATTACTACATAATGAGACCATGTCAGATACATTACTACATAATGAGACCATGTCTACCTCAGATACATTACTACATAATGAGACCATGTCTGGTGTTTCACCTCAGATACATTACTACATAATGAGACCATGTCTACCTCAGATACATTACTACATAATGACACCATGTCTGATACATTACTACATAATGAGACCATGTCTGTTGTTTCACCTCAGATACATTACTACATAATGACACCATGTCTGATACATTACTACATAATGGGACCATGTCTACCTCAAATACATTACTACATAATGAGACCATGTCTACCTCAGATACATTACTACATAATGAGACCATGTCTTCCTCAGATACATTACTACATAATGAGACCATGTCTGGTGTTTCACCTCAGATACATTACTACATAATGAGACCATGTCTACCTCAGATACATTAGTACATAATGAGACCATGTCTGGTGTTTCACCTCAGATACATTACTACATAATGAGACCATGTCTACCTCAGATACATTACTACATAATGAGACCATGTCTGGTGTTTCACCTCAGATACATTACTACATAATGAGACCATGTCTACCTCAGATACATTACTACATAATGAGACCATGTCTGGTGTTTCAACTCAGATACATTACTACATAATGAGACCATGTCTGGTGTTTCAACTCAGATACATTACTACATAATGAGACCATGTCTACCTCAGATACATTACTACATAATGAGACCATGTCAGATACATTACTACATAATGAGACCATGTCTGGTGTTTTGACCTCAGATACATTACTACATAATGAGACCATGTCTACCTCAAATACATTACTACATAATGAGACCATGTCAGATACATTACTACATAATGAGACCATGTCAGATACATTACTACATAATGAGACCATGTCAGATACATTACTACATAATGAGACCATGTCAGATACATTACTACATAATGAGACCATGTCAGATACATTACTACATAATGAGACCATGTCAGATACATTACTACATAATGAGACCATGTCAGATACATTACTACATAATGAGACCATGTCTGGTGTTTCACCTCAGATACATTACTACATAATGAGACCATGTCAGATACATTACTACATAATGAGACCATGTCTACCTCAGATACATTACTACATAATGAGACCATGTCTACCTCAGATACATTACTACATAATGAGACCATGTCTACCTCAGATACATTACTACATAATGAGACCATGTCTACCTCAGATACATTACTACATAATGAGACCATGTCAGATACATTACTACATAATGAGACCATGTCTACCTCAGATACATTAGTACATAATGAGACCATGTCTACCTCAGATACAATACTACATAATGAGACCATGTCTACCTCAGATACATTACTACATAATGAGACCATGTCAGATACATTACTACATAATGAGACCATGTCTACCTCAGATACATTACTACATAATGAGACCATGTCTAACTCAGATACATTACTACATAATGAGACCATGTCAGATACATTACTACATAATGAGACCATGTCTAACTCAGATACATTACTACATAATGAGACCATGTCAGATACATTACTACATAATGAGACCATGTCAGATACATTACTACATAATGAGACCATGTCAGATACATTACTACATAATGAGACCATGTCAGATACATTACTACATAATGAGACCATGTCAGATACATTACTACATAATGAGACCATGTCTACCTCAGATACATTACTACATAATGAGACCATGTCTACCTCAGATACATTACTACATAATGAGACCATGTCAGATACATTACTACATAATGAGACCATGTCTACCTCAGATACATTACTACATAATGAGACCATGTCAGATACATTACTACATAATGAGACCATGTCTACCTCAGATACATTACTACATAATGAGACCATGTCAGATACATTACTACATAATGAGACCATGTCAGATACATTACTACATAATGAGACCATGTCTACCTCAGATACATTACTACATAATGAGACCATGTCTACCTCAGATACATTACTACATAATGAGGCCATGTCTACCTCAGATACATTACTACATAATGAGACCATGTCAGATACATTACTACATAATGAGACCATGTCTACCTCAGATACATTACTACATAATGAGGCCATGTCTACCTCAGATACATTACTACATAATGAGACCATGTCTACCTCAGATACATTACTACATAATGAGACCATGTCAGATACATTACTACATAATGAGACCATGTCTACCTCAGTTACATTACTACATAATGAGACCATGTCTACCTCAGATACATTACTACATAATGAGACCATGTCAGATACATTACTACATAATGAGACCATGTCTACCTCAGATACATTACTACATAATGAGACCATGTCTACCTCAGATACATTACTACATAATGAGACCATGTCTACCTCAGATACATTACTACATAATGAGACCATGTCTACCTCAGATACATTACTACATAATGAGGCCATGTCTACCTCAGATACATTACTACATAATGAGACCATGTCAGATACATTACTACATAATGAGACCATGTCTACCTCAGATACATTACTACATAATGAGGCCATGTCTACCTCAGATACATTACTACATAATGAGACCATGTCTACCTCAGATACATTACTACATAATGAGACCATGTCAGATACATTACTACATAATGAGACCATGTCTACCTCAGATACATTACTACATAATGAGACCATGTCTACCTCAGATACATTACTACATAATGAGACCATGTCTACCTCAGATACATTACTACATAATGAGACCATGTCAGATACATTACTACATAATGAGACCATGTACAGATACATTACTACATAATGAGACCATGTCTACCTCAGATACATTACTACATAATGAGACCATGTCAGATACATTACTACATAATGAGACCATGTCAGATACATTACTACATAATGAGACCATGTCTACCTCAGATACATTAGTACATAATGAGACCATGTCTACCTCAGATACATTACTACATAATGAGACCATGTCTACCTCAGATACATTACTACATAATGAGACCATGTCTACCTCAGATACATTACTACATAATGAGACCATGTCAGATACATTACTACATAATGAGACCATGTCTACCTCAGATACATTACTACATAATGAGACCATGTCAGATACATTACTACATAATGAGACCATGTCTACCTCAGATACATTACTACATAATGAGACCATGTCAGATACATTACTACATAATGAGACCATGTCTACCTCAGATACATTACTACATAATGAGACCATGTCTACCTCAGATACATTACTACATAATGAGACCATGTCTACCTCATGATACATTACTACATAATGAGACCATGTCAGATACATTACTACATAATGAGACCATGTCAGATACATTACTACATAATGAGACCATGTCAGATACATTACTACATAATGAGACCATGTCTACCTCAGATACATTACTACATAATGAGACCATGTCAGATACATTACTACATAATGAGACCATGTCTACCTCAGATACATTACTACATAATGAGACCATGTCAGATACATTACTACATAATGAGACCATGTCTACCTCAGATACATTACTACATAATGAGACCATGTCAGATACATTACTACATAATGAGACCATGTCTACCTCAGATACATTACTACATAATGAGACCATGTCTACCTCAGATACATTACTACATAATGAGACCATGTCTACCTCAGATACATTACTACATAATGAGACCATGTCTACCTCAGATACATTACTACATAATGAGACCATGTCTACCTCAGATACATTACTACATAATGAGACCATGTCTACCTCAGATACATTACTACATAATGAGACCATGTCTACCAGATACATTACTACATAATGAGACCATGTCAGATACATTACTACATAATGAGACCATGTCAGATACATTACTACATAATGAGACCATGTCAGATACATTACTACATAATGAGACCATGTCAGATACATTACTACATAATGAGACCATGTCTACCTCAGATACATTACTACATAATGAGACCATGTCAGATACATTACTACATAATGAGACCATGTCTACCTCAGATACATTACTACATAATGAGACCATGTCAGATACATTACTACATAATGAGACCATGTCAGATACATTACTACATAATGAGACCATGTCAGATACATTACTACATAATGAGACCATGTCTCACCTCAGATACATTACTACATAATGAGACCATGTCTACCTCAGATACATTACTACATAATGAGACCATGTCTACCTCAGATACATTACTACATAATGAGACCATGTCTACCTCAGATACATTACTACATAATGAGACCATGTCAGATACATTACTACATAATGAGACCATGTCTGGTGTTTCCCCTCAGGATTAACAGCTTACCTCTTTCTTCACGTCCCTTCTCTGTCTCAGGCGAATCAAGAGAGTGGGGGTCTGGAAGAATAACAAACATGGATACATATTACATGCATAGTATCTGGGCACCGGTAACAGCGCCCCTTTGGCCTCAATCTGGTACTACAACATCGAGACCTCCCTTTGCACCGGTAACAGCACCCCCTTTGGTCTCAATCTGGTACTACAACATGGAGACCTCCCTTTGCACTGATAACAGCACCCCTGTGTCATCAACATGGTACTACAACATGGAGACCTCCCCTTTGCACCGGTAACAGCACCCCCTTTGGCCTCAATCTGGTACTACAACATGGAGACCTCCCTTTGCACCGGTAACAGCACCCCCTTTGGCCTCAATCTGGTACTACAACATGGAGACCTCCCTTTGCACCGGTAACAGCACCCCCTTTGGCCTCAATCTGGTACTACAACATGGAGACCTCCCTTTGCACTGATAACAGCACCCCCTGTGTCATCAACATGGTACTACAACATGGAGACCTCCCTTTGCACCGGTAACAGCACCCCTTTGTCCTCAATCTGGTACTCCAACATGGAGACCTTCCTTTGCACTGATAACAGCACCCCCTGTGTCATCAACATGGTACTTACAACATGGAGACCTCCCATGGCACCGGTAACAGCACCCCCTTTGTCCTCAATCTGGTACTACAACATGGAGACCTCCCTTTGCACTGATAACAGCACCCCCTGTGTCATCAACATGGTACTACAACATGGAGACCACCACTGACTTGAAGCATTTCAAGAAACTGTCTCAC
>NW_027015530.1:0-11380 GCF_036934945.1 Oncorhynchus masou masou
CAAGATAAAGCTTAGCAGTGTGAACAGACAACACAGAGTTACACATGGAGTAAACAATTAACAAGTCAATAACACAGTACAAAAAAGGCGAGTCTATATACATTGTGTGCAAAAGGCATGAGGAGGTAGGCGAATAATTACAATTTTGCAGATTAGCACTGGAGTGATAAATGATCAGATGGTCATGTACAGGTAGAGATACTGGTGTGCAAAAGAGCAGAAAAGTAAATAAATAAAAACAGTGTGGGGATGAGGTAGGTGAAAATGGGTGGGTTATTTATCAATAGACTATGAACAGCTGCAGCGATCGGTTAGCTGCTCAGATAGCACATGTTTGAAGTTGGTGAGGGAGATAAAAGTCTCCAACTTCAGGGATTTTTGCAATTTGTTCCAGTCACAGGCAGCAGAGTACTGGAACGAAAGGCGGCCAAATGAGGTGTTGGCTTTAGGGATGATCAGTGAGATACACCTGCTGGAGCGCGTGCTACGGATGGGTGTTGCCATCGTGACCAGTGAACTAAGGCGGAGCTTTACCTAGCATGGACTTGTAGATGACCTGGAGCCAGTGGGTCTGGCGACGAATATGTAGCGAGGGCCAGCCGACTAGAGCATACAAGTCGCAGTGGTGGGTGGAATAAGGTGCTTTAGTGACAAAACGGATGGCACTGTGATAAACTGCATCCAGTTTGCTGAGTAGAGTGTTGGAGGCAATTTTGTAGATGACATCGCCGAAGTCGAGGATCGGTAGGACAGTCAGTTTTACTAGGGTAAGTTTGGCAGCGTGAGTGAAGGAGGCTTTGTTGCGGAATAGAAAGCCGACTCTTGATTTGATTTTCGATTGGAGATGTTTGATATGAGTCTGGAAGGAGAGTTTACAGTCAAGCCAGACACCTAGGTACTTATAGGTGTCCACATATTCAAGGTCGGAACCATCCAGGGTGGTGATGCTAGTCGGGCATGCGGGTGCAGGCAGCGATCGGTTGAAAAGCATGCATTTGGTTTTACTAGCGTTTAAGAGCAGTTGGAGGCCACGGAAGGAGTGTTGTATGGCATTGAAGCTCGTTTGGAGGTTAGATAGCACAGTATTCAAGGACGGGCCGGAAGTATATAGAATGGTGTCGTCTGCGTAGAGGTGGATCAGGGAATCGCCCGCAGCAAGAGCAACATCATTGATATATACAGAGAAAAGAGTCGGCCCGAGAATTGAACCCTGTGGCACCCCCATAGAGACTGCCAGAGGACCGGACAGCATGCCTTCCGATTTGACACACTGAACTCTGTCTGCAAAGTAATTGGTGAACCAGGCAAGGCAGTCATCCGAAAAACCGAGGCTACTGAGTCTGCCGATAAGAATATGGTGATTGACAGAGTCGAAAGCCTTGGCAAGGTCGATGAAGACGGCTGCACAGTACTGTCTTTTATCGATGGCGGTTATGATATCGTTTAGTACCTTGAGTGTGGCTGAGGTGCACCCGTGACCGGCTCGGAAACCAGATTGCACAGCGGAGAAGGTACGGTGGGATTCGAGATGGTCAGTGACCTGTTTGTTGACTTGGCTTTCGAAGACCTTAGATAGGCAGGGCAGGATGGATATAGGTCTGTAACAGTTTGGGTCCAGGGTGTCTCCCCCTTTGAAGAGGGGGATGACTGCGGCAGCTTTCCAATCCTTGGGGATCTCAGACGATATGAGAGAGAGGTTGAACAGGCTGGTAATAGGGGTTGCGACAATGGCGGCGGATAGTTTCAGAAATAGAGGGTCCAGATTGTCAAGCCCAGCTGATTTGTATGGGTCCAGGTTTTGCAGCTCTTTCAGAACATCTGCTATCTGGATTTGGGTAAAGGAGAACATGGAAGGGCTTGGGCGAGAAGCTGCGGTGGGGGCGGAGCTGTTGGCCGATGTTGGAGTAGCCAGGCGGAAGGCATGGCCAGCCGTTGAGAAATGCTTGTTGAAGTTTCCGATAATAATGGAGTTATCGGTGGTGACCGTGTTACCTAGCCTCAGTGCAGTGGGCAGCTGGGAGGAGGTGCTCTTGTTCTCCATGGACTTCACAGTGTCCCAGAACTTTTTGGAGTTGGAGCTACAGGATGCAAACTTCTGCCTGAAGAAGCTGGCCTTAGCTTTCCTGACTGACTGCGTGTATTGGTTCCTGACTTCCCTGAACAGTTGCATATCACGGGGACTATTCTATGCTATTGCTGTCCGCCACAGGATGTTTTTGTGCTGGTCGAGGGCAGTCAGGTCTGGAGTGAACCAAGGGCTGTATCTGTTCTTAGTTCTGCATTTTTTGAACGGAGCATGCTTATCTAAAATGGTGAGGAAGTTACTTTTAAAGAATGACCAGGCATCCTCAACTGACGGGATGAGGTCAATGTCCTTCCAGGATACCCGGGCCAGGTCGATTAGGAAGGCCTGCTCACAGAAGTGTTTTAGGGAGCGTTTGACAGTGATGAGGGGTGGTCGTTTGACTGCGGCTCCGTAGCGGATACAGGCAATGAGGTAGTGATCGCTGAGATCCTGGTTGAAGACAGCAGAGGTGTATCTGGAGGGCCAGTTGGTCAGGATGACGTCTATGAGGGTGCCCTTGTTTACAGAGTTAGGGTTGTACCTGGTGGGTTCCTTGATGATTTGTGTGAGATTGAGGGCATCTAGCTTAGATTGTAGGACTGCCGGGGTGTTAAGCATATCCCAGTTTAGGTCACCTAAAAGAACAAACTCTGAAGCTAGATGGGGGGCGATCAATTCACAAATGGTGTCCAGGGCACAGCTGGGAGTTGAGGGGGGTCGGTAGCAGGCGGCAACAGTGAGAGACTTATTTCTGGAGAGAGTAATTTTCAAAATTAGTAGTTCGAACTGTTTGGGTATGGACCTGGAAAGTATGACATTACTTTGCATGCTATCTCTGCAGTAGACTGCAACTCCTCCCCCTTTGACAGTTCTATCTTGATGGAAGATGTTATAGTTGGGTATGGAAATCTCAGAATTTTTGGTGGCCTTCCTGAGCCAGGACTCAGACACGGCAAGGACATCAGGGTTAGCAGAGTGTGCTAAAGCGGTGAGTAAAACAAACTTAGGGAGGAGGCTTCTGATGTTGACATGCATGAAACCAAGGCTTTTTCAATCACAGAAGTCAACAAATGAGGGTGCCTGGGGACATGCAGGGCCTGGGTTTACCTCCACATCACCCGCGGAACAGAGAAGGAGTAGTATGAGGGTGCGGCTAAAGGCTATCAAAACTGGTCGCCTAGAGCATTGGGGACAGAGAATAAGAGGAGCAGGTTTCTGGGCATGGTAGAATATATTCAGGGCATAATGCGCAGACAGGGGTATGGTGGGGTGCGGGTACAGCGGAGGTAAGCCCAGGCACTGGGTGATGATGAGAGAGGTTGTATCTCTGGACATGCTAGTTGTAATGGGTGAGGTCACCGCATGTGTGGGAGGTGGGACAAAGGAGGTATCAGGGGTATGAAGAGTGGAACTAGGCGCTCCATTGTGAACTAAAACAATGATAACTAACCTGAACAACAGTATACAAGGCATATTGACATTTGAGAGAGACATACAGCGAGGCATACAGTAATCACAGGTGTTGAATTGGGAAACCTAGCTAAAACAGTAGGTGAGACAACAACAGCTAGCACAACAACAGCAGGTAAAATGGCGTTGACTAGGCAACGGGGCCGACAGATAAAACATAAACAAGCAGAATGAGGTACCGTGATTAATGGACAGTCCAGCGTGCATCAGCTATGTAGCCAAGTGATCAGTGTCCAGGGGGCAGGGAAGCTGGATTAGTGAGTGTTATCCAGGTTAAAAAAAACTAACAATGACTAAATAGCTTATAGCTAGTTAGCTAGTTAGCTTCTGGAGGTTCTTGAGTGTGTTCTAAAAATTAAAAATAATAGCGATTCCGTATCACATTGGGTGAGGCAGGTTACCGGAAGGTATAAACAAATTAAAAATCGTAAAGAGATAAGAAAGTAAATATGGGTCCAGTGAGTGTTTGGGACGAGGCGATTCAGACGGTTAGCAGGCCTGTGCTAACAAGCTAACAGGTAGTAGGCCGGGGCTAAACAAGGTAGCAGTTAGCAGGCCGAAATAGCAAGCAGGGAGATAGCAAGGGCTAGAGAGTTAGCCTTTGGGGGACGTCGCGATGGGGTGAGTCTGTTTATTCCTCTTCATGCGGTGACATCGATAGACCGGTCGTGGGTCCGGGTAATTGTAGCCCAGGAGTATGCTACGGTGGTAGGTATTGTAGCCCAGGAGTATGCTACGGAGGTAGCACAGGTGCTCTGGCGGGGCTAGCTTCAGGCTAAGTGGGTGGAAGCGCTAGCCAGCAGTAATCGTCTGAGGTTGCGGTTAAGCTAAATAACTAGTTGTGAAGATCCAGATGTTCCGTTTGCGGCGGGAATCCGGGGATAAAAAATAAAAAAATAAATAGGTCCGTTATGCTCTGGTTAGAGTCGCGTTGTTCGAACTGGCGAGAGCTTTCTGAGCTAAAGGTTAGCTGAAGACCGCTAGAATAGCTGGTAGTTAGCTGGCTAGCTTCAGTTGAGGGGTTCCGGTTCCGAAGTAAATATAAATACTAAATACTTTAGGAAAAAAGAAAAATAGCTACATTGGGTGAGGCGGGTTGAAGGAGAGTATTTGGAAGCTGAGGTTTAGCAAAATGTTTTAAAAGATATGCGAAGAAAAAATATGTAAAAACGAAAAAAGACGAAATATACACGGGACAAGGGACACGACACGTCTTACTGCTACGCCATCTTGGCAGTTATTAACAAAACCCTAGGAGGGTAGACTGTTGCTTTGATCAGACCAAAATAGTTTTGAGGTAAGTCAAAATCGCAATGAATAATTTCCGGATGCCCCATAGGATAGCATGAGGAACTCATTGCATGAGGATAATGGGATGTAAAATCTACATATCCTATTGTCTCGTCGGGTTGCGCTACATACCGTAAGGTCAAAGCATTGGTACGGCCGCCATACAAGGCCTGTCGGGGTTCCAGGGGTTCTGGGGTGTCATAGCTGGAAAGGAATCTGGGTGTATCCATCTACATGGTAAGAGCCAAACGCCTTCTCCCCCCGATTCAAAGCATGTTGAATAAAAATGTCTTTATCCTGGGCCAAATACTCCAACCATTGAAAGGACCCACTAGATTATGACTTGAATCGGCGTCGGTAGTTGTCAGGCGAGGGGATTGCTATAAATGATGTAGGCAGATAGTGTGTACGATAGGTTTTCATACATGCCGATGCAATAGTTGTACAACTCCAGGGGTCAATGCCTGCACCTTTGATTACCTCTTCTCTGAATCTGAGGCACCCTTCATCATTGTCACAGTATGATTCCATCTCTTTATGGTATCAAAGTTGCCATGTCTTACTGTCTCGTACCACGTCATGAATCTCTCACGCTCTTTGGGAGACATTTGATCACACCCGTACCGGGACTGGGATATGATCCGACATAATGTAGATTCTCCTCAGATGTGAAGAAGTGGGGGAACCAGCCTTTCACAGAGTTTTCAAAACCCAAGGCCTCTGCCATTTGAGCCAATCGCCTGGGTAAGAAGCTTAAACTGTCAATGTATCTCTGGTTGAAGGCTGGGTCTACAAAACACAAGATTTTACTACCTTGAGCTATGACACTAGGTGCCACGCCTTGCTGTATCAAGGGGTTCAGAAGAAGGCAAGAGTCGTAGGCTCTAGCATTGTGGGCTATAAACGTGAAGTTTCTGTACTGGGGTTTTCTAAAGTGTTTTAGAAAGAGTAGTGCACAATTGGATGATTCTGCAGACCACTTTTCCCCCTTGAATGTCGTGGTAGATACAACAATAGGTAAATGAACCCCTGATTGCTGATTTGTCTCAAAATCATAGAACACATATTTCTCTGAATGTTCATCTTCAGCCAAGGGCTGAATATAACACTCGTGTGGCACTTCTTGAACCACTTCAGCGTCTCTGCTTTTCAAAGGCCCTTTACAGATTGGACAATGTATGATTCCACACACATGCGGTTTAGGGCTATCTATTTTAAGGTTGTAATTGCAATGACATTTTGGGCTTCTTTTTAATGTCACAACTGCTTACAGATTTACATGCCTTGGGGTGCCATGTTTCAATTGTGTGTTTTTCGTAACAGTAGGTCGAACGACATGTGCGCTGGCAATCCTCACAGGGTGTCAAGTTTAAGGGTTGCATTGGGCAATCTGCATCCTGACATACTGAACAGTTATAACGGCACGAGTGTCTTCCCCTTTCGGGTGTAGCCGGTATGGCAGGATGGACACACATATGGTGCGCCTAAAAAAGCAGTGATGTTGGTAACGGCGTAGTTCGTTTTGCACATAAAAGTACATAATCTGAGGATGCGGTTGTTTTGGAACTTCATGAGAGCTGCATTAGCTCTACTGTGGTACAAAACCACAATCTGGATATTCAGAAAGTTTTCAAATTTGACTATGTCAGAGAAAGCCACAGCATCCTGTATACCGAGACCCACGGCCGTTTGGATCTCTCTAGCCTTTTGCAATGCCGTCAGATCAGTACATCCAGGGTTAAGTAAATGTGCTAGGCCTATTGCAAAACATAGCTTATTACCTGGATTGTGAACGTTTATGAGGTAGGCCCTTTTATTGCTTATGATTTCTGACTGCATTAGGCTACCAAGCTTCCTTCTCTGACCCCCACCACCCTGGAGTTGACGTATTATTTGCACTTCAAGCTCGAGGGTCCGATCTGCTATGACGGCTAAATTTGACTGAACAAGGTGTTCTAGCAGCGCAATAAATTGTTCAAGATCTGCTTCGCCATTGGATAAAATAAGAGATACCATGTTATGCAGGCTATCTCCACAAATCTCCAATTCTAAGATATCACGTGGTTCGCCATAATATCTTGCCCTGTCCAACAGATCGTTCAGAGTGTCAATTATCATTACGTAAAACACAACATAGTCAAGATTCTGACTCGCCCATAGGATATTGAAAAACTGTCGAATCTCTGTATTGTTGAATTTATTCCGGTACACAACCCAGACACGTCTATCAATACCATCTCCCTCCAGATTTATATTAGACAATTTTCCAATTCCCCAAAAACATCATGTGGCGTTTCAGACTCCACGGACATGGGCGTTAACGGTTCAAATCAAATCAAATCAAATCAAATTTATTTATATAGCCCTTCGTACATCAGCTGATATCTCAAAGTGCTGTACAGAAACCCAGCCTAAAACCCCAAACAGCAAGCAATGCAGGTGTAGAAGCACGGTGGCTAGGAAAAACTCCCTAGAAAAGCCAAAACCTAGGAAGAAACCTAGAGAGGAACCAGGCTATGTGGGGTGGCCAGTCCTCTTCTGGCTGTGCCGGGTAGAGATTATAACAGAACATGGCCAAGATGTTCAAATGTTCATAAATGACCAGCATGGTCGAATAATAATAAGGCAGAACAGTTGAAACTGGAGCAGCAGCACGGCCAGGTGGACTGGGGACAGCAAGGAGTCATCATGTCAAGTAGTCCTGGGGCATGGTCCTAGGGCCGCGGTTCAGTTGAAACTGGAGCAGCAGCACGGCCAGGTGGACTGGGGACAGCAAGGAGTCATCATGTCAGGTAGTCCTGGGGCATGGTCCTAGGGCTCAGGTCCTCCGAGAGAGAGAAGGAGAGAATTAGAGAACGCACACTTAGATTCACACAGGACACCGAATTGGACAGGAGAAGTACTCCAGATATAACAAACTGACCCCAGCCCCCGACACATAAACTACTGCAGCATAAATACTGAAGGCTGAGACAGGAGGGGTCAGGAGACACTGTGGCCCCACCCGAGGACACCCCCGGACAGGGCCAAACAGGAAGGATATAACCCCACCCACTATGCCAAAGCACAGCCCCCACACCACTGGAGGGATATCTTCAACCACCAACTTACCATCCTGAGACAAAGCTGAGTATAGCCCGCAAAGATCTCCGCCACGGCACAACCCAAGGGGGGCGCCAACCCAGACAGGATGACCACATCAGTGAATCAACCCACTCAGGTGACGCACCCCCTCAGGGACGGCATGAGAGAGCCCCAGCAAGCCAGTGACTCAGCCCCTGTAATAGGGTTAGAGGCAGAGAATCCCAGTGGAAAGAGGGGAACCGGCCAGGCAGAGACAGCAAGGGTGGTTCGTTGCTCCAGAGCCTTTCCGTTCACCTTCCCACTCCTGGGCCAGACTACACTCAATCATATGACCCACTGAAGAGATGAGTCTTCAGTAAAGACTTAAAGGTTGAGACCGAGTTTGCGTCTCTGACATGGGTAGGCAGACCGTTCCATAAAAATGGAGCTCTATAGGAGAAAGCCCTGCCTCCAGCTGTTTGCTTAGAAATTCTAGGGACAATTAGGAGGCCTGCGTCTTGTGACCGTAGCGTACGTGTAGGTATGTACGGCAGGACCAAATCAGAGAGATAGGTAGGAGCAAGCCCATGCAATGCTTTGTAGGTTAGCAGTAAAACCTTGAAATCAGCCCTTGCTTTGACAGGAAGCCAGTGTAGGGAGGCTAGCACTGGAGTAATATGATCAAATTTTTTGGTTCTAGTCAGGATTCTAGCAGCCGTATTTAGCACTAACTGAAGTTTATTTAGTGCTTTATCCGGGTAGCCGGAAAGTAGAGCATTGCAGTAGTCTAACCTAGAAGTGACAAAAGCATGGATTAATTTTTCTGCATCATTTTTGGACAGAAAGTTTCTGATTTTTGCAATGTTACGTAGATGGAAAAAAGCTGTCCTTGAAATGGTCTTGATATGTTCTTCAAAAGAGAGATCAGGGTCCAGAGTAACGCCGAGGTCCTTCACAGTTTTATTTGAGATGACTGTACAACCATTAAGATTAATTGTCAGATTCAACAGAAGATCTCTTTGTTTCTTGGGACCTAGAACAAGCATCTCTGTTTTATCCGAGTTTAAAAGTAGAAAGTTTGCTGCCATCCACTTCCTTATGTCTGAAACACATGCTTCTAGCGAGGCAATTTTGGGGCTTCACCATGTTTCATTGAAATGTACAGCTGTGTATCATCCGCATAGCAGTGAAAGTTAACATTATGTTTTCGAATAACATCCCCAAGAGGTAAAATATATAGTGAAAACAACAGCGGTCCTAAAACGGAACCTTGAGGAACACCGAAATTTACAGTTGATTTGTCAGAGGACAAACCATCCACAGAGACAAACTGATATCTTTCCGACAGATAAGATCTAAACCAGGCCAGAACTTGACCGTGTAGACCAATTTGGGTTTCCAATCTCTCCAAAAGAATGTGGTGATCGATGGTATCAAAAGCAGCACTAAGGTCTAGGAGCACGAGGACAGATGCAGAGCCTCGGTCCGATGCCATTAAAATGTCATTTACCACCTTCACAAGTGCCGTCTCAGTGCTATGATGGGGTCTAAAACCAGACTGAAGCATTTCATATACATTGTTTGTCTTCAGGAAGGCAGTGAGTTGCTGAGCAACAGCCTTTTCTAAGATTTTTGAGAGGAATGGAAGATTCGATATAGGCCGATAGTTTTTTATATTTTCTGGGTCAAGGTTTGGCTTTTTCAAGAGAGGCTTTATTACTGCCACTTTTAGTGAGTTTGGTACACATCCGGTGGATAGAGAGCCGTTTATTATGTTCAACATAGGAGGGCCAAGCACAGGAAGCAGCTCTTTCAGTAGTTTAGTTGGAATAGGGTCCAGTAAGCAGCTTGAAGGTTTAGAGGCCATGATTATTTTCATCATTGTGTCAAGAGATATAGTACTAAAACACTTGAGCGTCTCTCTTGATCCTAGGTCCACGCAGAGTTGTGCAGACTCAGGACAACTGAGCTTTGAAGGAATACGCAGATTTAAGGAGGAGTCTGTAATTTGCTTTCTAATAATCATAATTTTTTTCCTCAAAGAAGTTCATGAATTTATCACTGCTAAAGTGAAAGTCATCCTCTCTTGGGGAATGCTGCTTTTTAGTTAGCTTTGCGACCGTATCAAAAAGGAATTTTGGATTGTTCTTATTGTCCTCAATTAAGTTAGAAAAATAGGATGATCGAGCAGCAGTAAGGGCTCTTCGGTACTGCACGGTACTGTCTTTCCAAGCTAGACGGAAGACTTCCAGTTTGGTGTGGCGCCATTTCCGTTCCAATTTTCTGGAAGCTTGCTTCAGAGCTCGGGTATTTTCTGTGTACCAGGGAGCTAGTTTCTTATGAGAAATGTTTTTAGTTTTTAGGGGTGCAACTGCATCTAGGGTATTGCGCAAGGTTAAATTGAGTTCCTCAGTTAGGTGGTTAACTGATTTTTGTCCTCTGGTGTCATTGGGTAGACAGAGGGAATCTGGAAGGACATCAAGGAATCTTTGTGTTGTCTGTGAATTTATAGCACGACTTTTGATGTTCCTTGGTTGGGGTCTGAGCAGATTATTTGTTGCAATTGCAAACGTAATAAAATGGTGGTCCGATAGTCCTGGATTATGAGGAAAAACATTAAGATCCACAACATTTATTCCATGGGACAAAACTAGGTCCAGCGTATGACTGTGACAGTGAGTGGGTCCAGAGACATGTTGGACAAAACCCACTGAGTCGATGATGGCTCCGAAAGCCTTTTGGAGTGGGTCTGTGGACTTTTCCATGTGAATATTAAAGTCACCAAAGATTAGAATATTATCTGCTATGACTACAAGGTCCGATAGGAATTCAGGAACTCAGTGAGGAACGCTGTATATGACCCAGGAGGCCTGTAAACAGTAGCTATAAAAAGTGATTGAGTAGGCTGCATAGATTTCATGACTAGAAGCTCAAAAGACGAAAACGTCATTTTTTTTTTGTAAATTGAAATTTGCTATCGTAAATGTTAGCAACACCTCCGCCTTTGCGGGATGCACGGGGATATGGTCACTAGTGTAGCCAGGAGGTGAGGCCTCATTTAACACAGTAAATTCATCAGGCTTAAGCCATGTTTCAGTCAGGCCAATCACATCAAGATTATGATCAGTGATTAGTTCATTGACTATAATTGCCTTTGAAGTAAGGGATCTAACATTAAGTAGCCCTATTTTGAGATGTGAGGTATCATGATCTCTTTCAATAATGACAGGAATGGAGGTGGTCTTTATCCTAGTGAGATTGCTAAGGCGAACACCGCCATGTTTAGTTTTGCGCAACCTAGGTCGAGGCACAGACACGGTCTCAATGGTGATAGCTGAGCTGACTACACTGACTATGCTAGTGGCAGACTCCACTATGCTGGCAGGCTGGCTAACAGCCTGCTGCCTGGCCTGCACCCTATTTCATTGTGGAGCTAGAGGAGTTAGAGCCCTGTCTATGTTGGTAGATAAGATGAGAGCACCCCTCCAGCTA
>NW_027015531.1:0-11379 GCF_036934945.1 Oncorhynchus masou masou
GGTTAAGAGCTTGAAAGTAACCATTTCATGGTAAGGTCTACACTGTTGGTTAAGGGCTTGTAAGTAACCATTTCACGGTAAGGTCTACACTGTTAGTTAAGGGCTTGTAAGTAACCATTTCACGGTAAGGTCTACACTGTTGGTTAAGGGCTTGTAAGTAACCATTTCACGGTAAGGTCTACACTGTTGGTTAAGAGCTTGAAAGTAACCATTTCATGGTAAGGTCTACACTGTTGGTTAAGGGCTTGTAAGTAACCATTTCACGGTAAGGTCTACACTGTTAGTTAAGGGCTTGTAAGTAACCATTTCACGGTAAGGTCTACACTGTTGGTTAAGGGCTTGTAAGTAACCATTTCACGGTAAGGTCTACACTGTTGGTTAAGAGCTTGAAAGTAACCATTTCATGGTAAGGTCTACACTGTTGGTTAAGGGCTTGTAAGTAACCATTTCACGGTAAGGTCTACACTGTTGGTTAAGAGCTTGAAAGTAACCATTTCATGGTAAGGTCTACACTGTTGGTTAAGGGCTTGTAAGTAAGCATTTCACGGTAAGGTCTACACTGTTAGTTAAGGGCTTGTAAGTAACCATTTCACGGTAAGGTCTACATCTGTTGTATTCGGCGCATGTGACAAATAACATTTGATTTGATTTGATCTAACCCTTTCCCACAATGGACATTATGGAACGTGTCAACAAACATATGTTTACCACTGGACTTCACTGAAACTGTATGTGGTAGCTTCTGTTTGAGTATTTCAGCTCTGAAGATGGCCGACTACTCAGAGAGGGCATGTTAGCTTTCCTGCCCAGGAGTGTTATTTTCCCCTCTGGGTTGAATGGAAGACATGATACAGACTACAGCAGTCAGTGGTCCTTATAATTCTCTACAAACCAAGCTATAATCTTATCCCCTCCCCTGCCTCTGTGGGTTTCAACATCTTTCCTTTGTCTTTCACTGAGAAAGAGAAAACAATCCAATGCCAATGACAAAGAAACAATGTTAGTGATCTTATTACTGTTTCCAAATGAGAGCAGTGTCATGGACACCAGTGATATTTTCTAAGTGCCCCAGTCATGTGGCTTCTGGATGGTTACTCACTTGAGACAATGACACAGTGTGACGCACCAGCTGGCTCCTTCATCTATCTCTCTCTTTCATTCAATTATTTCCTATTTTTCTCTCCTGGAGATGACGGATGAGGGCCAATGAACATGACAGAGAAAGAAAGTGGATAGAAAGGAGGAACAACAGACAATGAGAGCAAAACCGATTGCCTACACAGTAAAGATTGGCAACAGCTAGGCAAAAAACACCAAACACATTACTGGTGAATGAGCCCTGATGCCTGTGCCATTGCCAACTCTTTGTGGCTTTCCACGTGAGGTGTAGGGCACTGCAAGCCCCGTGTGTGAGAACAAACCACGTCTTTTTGTCGTGGGTTTGACTTTATTACCCTTCTGTGCCAACTGACTTAACCCAGCACTAAAGAGCTCCATTAAATCTATTGGTAATGGCTGTCTCTGCTATTATGACTGAGATTTAATACACATTGGGGTTGGTTTACTATGTGTGTGTGTGTGTGTGTGTGTGTGTGTGTTGTCTGAGGCTGTCTTTCAGTGGATTTATGTAGGAGAATGGCATTGTGACTAAGTTCAGGGCATGGTACTGGTTGGAGGCTGGCTAGTGATGGTTGTTTAACAGTCTAATGGCCTTGAGATAGAATCTGTTTTTCAGTCTCTCGATCCCAGCTTTGATGCACCTGTACTGACCTAGCCCTCTGGATGATAGCGGGGTGAACAGGCCGTGGATCGGGTGGTTGACGTCCTCGATGATCTTTTTGGCCTTCCTGTGGCATCGGTTGCTATAGCTGTCCTGGAGGGCAAGCAGTGTGCCCCCGGTGAGCGTTGGGCAGACCACCACTCCTTCTGAAGTACCATGCGGTTGCAGGTGGTGCAGTTGCGGTACCAGGCGGTGATACAGACCGACAGGATTCTCTCAATGGTGCATCTGTAAAAGTTATTTTGTATGTTATTATGTTTATGTTCACCCGCCTTCTAGCCATCATTGATCCATTTTTCATTTTCCATTGGTTTTGTCTTGTCTTCCCACACACCTGTTTTCAATCCCATTCATTACCTGTTGTGTATTTAACCCTCTGTTCCCCTCATGTCTTTGTCAGAGATTGTTTTATGTCAAGTGTTGTTTTTTGTTGAATAGGTGCCTGATGGGTCCTCGTACCCATGTTCGTTTATGTATGTACGTATTTAGTGTTATGGAGCATGTTAAGTGGACTTCTATTAAAAGACTCCATTTACACTCCGTTTGACTCTCCTGCGCCTGACTTCCCTGCCACCTATACACACGACTCTGACAGAATCTCTGATCAAAAATATATGAAGTCAGCAGGAGAAGACACTTCGCTCATGGAGGTGGAGGAACGTGTCCGGGAACAAGCGGAGGAGATTGACTGTTTGAGCGCCTTCATGGATCACATTGTCCAGAATATGGATCGCTGGGTCGAGACAGGGAGTTACTCCAGCGCCTCCACCACCACAACCGGGATCTCCCTTGAACGCTTTTCCCCCTCCTGAACCTAACAAGATCCATTTACCCCTACCCACAGGATACAATGGAGATACTGCCGGCTGCCAGGGTTTTCCTCTTAAACTGAACTTGTATCTGGCCACGGTCTCCCAGTACCATCGGATCGTGAGAAGAGTTGCGCCTTCGTCTCATGCCTCACTGGGAAAGCCCTGGAGTGGGCCAGCGCTGTGTGTAAAGAGGCGGATGCGGCGTTGGACCATTTTGACCATTTTCACCCGCCATTTCAGGACAGTATTCGACCACCCAACCAAAGGCAGAGCGGCGGGTGAGCGCCTCTACCATCTGAGGCAGGAGACGAGGAGCGCCCAGGAGTTTGCTCTGGAGTTTAGGACCCTGGCTGCCGGCGCTGGATGGAGCGACAGGGCCCTGATCGACCATTACCGTTGTAGTCTACGCGAGGGACGTCAGCGGGAGCTGGCCTGTAGAGACACCACACTCACCTTTGACCAGCTGGAGGACATGTCCATCAGGCTGGACAACATGCTGGCTACTCGTGGACGTCTAGATCGGGGTCTGGTTGTTCCATCCTCCCACACCCTCTCTCCAGAACCTATGGAATTGGGAGGGATGGTGCGCAGGGAGACCGGAGGGGGTTCCCACTGGAGCACCATCTATGGTTGGCAGAGAGCACACTGCTGGTCGGTGCCGGGTTGGTTCCTCTGGGAATAGAGAAGGCAGGCAGGGCACTCTGGCATCACCCCAGGTGAGTAGGCACCATTCTCATCCAGAGCCCTCTGTTGCACCAATGTTTGTCTCTGTCACTTTTCCTGATTTTTTTCCCCCTGCATTCCCAGTATAAGGCGCTAGTAGATTCAGGCGCGGCTGGGAATTTCATTAATCAAAATTTAGCTCATAGTTTTGGGATCCCTATTGTTTCTGTGGATATGCCTTTCCCTATTCATGCCTTAGATAGACGACAATTAGGGTCAGGGTTTATCAGGGAGGTAACCTCACCTTTGTGTATGATAACACAGGAGGGTCACAAGGAGAAGATTAGTCTTTTCCTTATTGATTCTCCTGCATATTCTATGGTGCTAGGCCTACCCTGGTTAGCTTGTCATAACCCCACTGTTTCTTGGCCACAGAGGGCTCTCACGGGGTGGTCGCGGGAGTGCTCAGGTAGGTGTTTAGGGGTTTCCTTTGGTGCTACTACGGTGGAAAGTCCAGACCAGGTCTCCACCGTGCGCATTCCCCCAAATATGCCGATTTGGCTCTCGCCTTCTGTAAGAAAAAGGCGACTCAATTATCCCCCCTTCGACGGGGTGCGATAGATCTCCTGGTAGATGCTGCATATCCCAGGAGTCATGTGTATCCCATGTCACAAGTGGAGACGGTGGCTATGGAGACAAATGTCTCTGAATCCCTGCGTCAGGGGTACATTCAGCCATCCATTTCACCCGTCTCTTCTTTGTGAAAAAGAAGGATGGCGGTTTCCACCCGTGCATTATTATCGAGGTCTAAATAATCACAGTGAAATATAGTTACCCGCTACCTCTGATAGATACGGGCCCGGGGCACGGGGCACGGGGCACGCTTCTTCACAAAATTGGATCTCAGGAGTGAGTACAGTCTGGTGCGTATTTGGAAGGGTGACGAGTGGAAGACGGTATTTAGCACCACCTCAGGTCATTATGAGTAACTTGTCATGCCATATGGGTTGATGAATGCTCCATCAGTCTTCCAATCATTTGTAGATGAGATCTTCAGGGACCTGCACAGGCAAGGTGTAGTGGTGTATATCGATGATATTCTGTTGTACTCCGCTACACGCGCCGAACATGTGTCCCTGGTGCGCAGGGTGCTTGGTTGCCTGTTGGAGCATGATCTATATGTCAACGCTGAGAAATGCTTGTTCTTCCAACAATCTCCTTCCTAGGGCATCGGATTTCCACTTCAGGAGTTGAAATGGAGAGCGACCGCATTGCAGCCGTGCGTAATTGGCCGACTCCAACAACGTTAAACGAGGTGCAGCGTTTTTTAGGGTTTGCCAATTACTACCAGAGGTTTATCCAGGGTTTTGGTCAGGTTGCTGCACCCAGTACCTCACTGCTAACGGGGGACCCGGTGCACTTGCAGTGGTCGGCTGGAGGCGAACAGGGCTTTTGGACACCTGAAGACTGTTTACCTCGGTGCCTGTGTTGGCTCATCCGGATCCCTCTTTGCCATTCATAATGGAGTTGGATGCATCCGAAGCTGGGATAGTAGCAGTGCTCTCTCAGCGTTCGGGTGCGCCACTGAAATTTCGCCCCTGTGCTTTATTTTCGAAGAAGCCCAGCCCGCGGAGCGAAACTATGATGTGGGGACCGGGAGCTGTTATCCGTCGTATAAGCCTGGAAGGTGTGGAGACATTGGCTTGAGGGGGCTAAACACCCTTTTCTTATCTGGACTGACCACCGCAATCTGGAGTAAATCCGGCAGGCGAAGGGACTGAATCCTCGCCAGGCAAGGTGGGCCATGTTTTTCACTCATTTTGTGTTTACTCTTTCTTACAGACCAGGCTCCCAGAACGTTAAGGCAGACGCATTGTCTCGGCTGTATGACACAGAGGAGCAGTTCATGGATCCCACTCCCATACTCCCAGTTTCGTGTTTGGTGGCGCCAGTAGTGTGGGAGCTGGATGCGGACATTGAGCGGGCGTCACGTGCAGAGCCCTCTCCTCCTGAGTGTCCAGCTGGTCGTCTGTACGTTCTGTCTGCTGTCCGCGACCGATTGATCTATTGGGCTCACACGTCACCCTCCTCTGGTCATCCTGGGATAGGTTGGACAATGCGCTGTCTTGATGGGAGGTACTGGTGGCCCACTTTAGCTAAGGACGTGAGGATTTATGTTTCCTCCTGCTCGATGTGCGCCCAGTGCAAGGCTCCTAGACACCCGCCCAGAGGTAAGCTACAACCTTTACCTGTTCCTCAACGGCCGTGGTCGCACCTGTTGGTGGATTTTTTGACTGATCTTCCACCTTCACAGGTTTACACCACGATCCTGGTCGTTGTGGATCGGTTTTCAAGTCCTGTCGTCTCCTCCCTTTGCCCGGTCTCCCTACGGCTTTACAGACGGCAGAGGCCCTGTTTACACACGTTTTCCGGCACTATGGGGTGCCTGAGGATATAGTGTCTGATCGGGGTCGCCAGTTCACATCAAGGGTCTGGAAGGCGTTCATGGAACGTCTGGGGATCTCGGTTAGTCTTACCTCCGGTTTTCACCCCGAGAGTAATGGGCAGGTGGAGAGAGTTAACCAGGATGTGGGTAGGTTTCTGCGGTCTTATTGCCAGGACCGGCCGGGGGAGTGGGCGAAGTTCGTGCCCTGGGCAGAGATGGCCCAGAACTCGCTACGTCACTCCTCCACTAACCTTACTCCTTTTCAATGTGTATTAGGGTATCAGCCGGTTCTGGCTCCTTGGCATCAGAGTCAGACTGAGGCTCCTGCGGTGGACAATTGGTTTCGGCACGCTGAGGAAACCTGGGAGGCAGCCCACGTCCACCTTCAGCGCGCCATAAGGCGCCAGAAGATTGGCGCAAACCGTTGCCGCAGTGAGGCCCCGGTGTTCGCACCAGGGGACAGGGTCTGGCTCTCGACCCTCAAACCTGCCCCTCCACCTGCTCTGCCGGAAGCTTGGTCCGCAGCTTGTGGGGCCGTTTAAAGTCCTGAGGAGAGTGAACGAAGTATGTTATAGATTACAACTGCCCACTAATTACCGTATTAACCCCTCGCTCCATGTGTCTCTCCTCAGGCCGGTGGTGGCTGGCCTGCTCCAGGAGGCTGAAGTACGTGACGTTTCTCTGCCTCCTCTAGACACCGAGGGGCTCCCGGCGTACTCTGTTCGATCCATTTTGGATTCGAGACGTTGGGCGAGAGGCCTTCAGTACCTCGTGGACTGGGAGGGGTACGGGCCGGAGGAGAGATGCTGGGTTCCGGTGGAGGACGTGTTAGATTCTTCCATGTTAAAAGAATTCCACCGTCTTCATCCGGATCGCCCTGCACCTCGCCTCTCCAGGTCGTCCCTGAGGCCTGGTGTCGACGTGCAGGCTATAGTCACGACTTCTGCCGGTCGTTGCCTCTCCTTGCTCGGTGGTCGACATCACCGGCCTTCTAGCCATCATTGAGCCATTTTTCATTTTCCATTGGTCTTGTCTTGTCTTCCCACACACCTGTTTTCAATCCCATTAATTACCTGTTGTGTATTTAACCCTCTGTTTCTCCTCATGTCTTTGTCAGAGATTGTTTTATGTCAAGTGTTGTTTTTTGTTGTATAGGTGCGCGATGGGTCCTCGTACCCATGTTCGTTTATGTATGTACGTATTTAGTGTTTGGAGCATGTTAAGTGGACTTATATTAAAAGACTCCATTTACACTCCGTTTGACTCTCCTGCGCCTGACTTCCCTGACACCTATACACACGACTCTGACACTATCACCATCAGAGGGAGAGTCGTGATGTGTCAAGCCATTTCTGCTGATTCTCTCACAGCTTTACTCTTGAGAGACAGATGGAGAGGGTCATAAAACAACAATCAGATGATCATCTCTCACAGATACAATCTCTATTGATGCTTACTCATACAATCTCTCTCTAGGCTGTCAATTCAATGTCATTTCAAGTTAAGGGCTTTATTGTCATTTGAAACAGCTTTAATGCTAAGGCTCATTGGCAATTTACAGTGATAATAAAAGTACTTTGGCACATGCTGTACTTGAAGACATCCCTTCTCTATGACCTGAATGTTCATTCAGTAAATAATGATTCACAAAATGCAAACTATTAATTATAATTACGACACGAATGTTAGGAGTGTAGATGACATAAGATCAGATCTGGCATTGTCTCGACATACACACGCTGAGGCTTTCCTCATAGGGAGGGTAGAGAGAGGAGAGTGAGGGAAGAACATAAGAGGCCAAAGAGGGAATAGAGAGAGAGAGAGAGAGAGATTGAGAGACGGAGTGGGAAAGAGAGACAGAGACAATGAAACACAGAGACACAGAGCGTAGAAGAAAAGTATTGGAATCAATGTTCATTTTGTTTTCCTGAAATAAAATAAGTTACAAACAGCACCCCTTTGGGCAGAGCGTGAGAACGTACTATTTGTCACGCCCTGACCTTAGAGAGCCTTTTTATGTCTCTATTTGATTTGGTCAGGGTGTGATTTGGGGTGGGCATTCTATGTTTTTGTTTTCTATGACTTTGTATTTCTATGTTTGGCCGGGTATGGTTCTCAATCAGGGACAGCTGTCTATCGTTGTCTCTGATTGGGAACCATACTTAGGTAGCCCTTTCCCTACTTTCAGTGTGGGAAGTTAACTTTGTTTGTGGGACATAGCCCTTAAGCGTCACGGTGGTTTTTGTATTGTTTATTGTTTTTGTCGGCGTCATTTCTAATAAAAGGAAAATGCATGCTCACCACGCTGTGCTTTGGTCCTTGTCATTCGACGGCCGTGAAACTATTGGCTTCCTTGACATCCTCCCTTAGGCCTCTTCACTGCCCCCGACCGCATCACTCCCTCTGTCCCTCCCCCCTTCCTCTCTCAATTCAACTTCAATGTAAGGGCTTTATTGGCATGGGAAACATGTTTACATTGTCATAGCAAGTGAAATAGATAATAAACCAAAGTAAAAAACTATAAAAAATTAACAGTAAACATAACACTCACAAGATCCAAAAGATGGCTATATACAATGTTGTAAAAATAGTACAAAAGGGAAAATAAATAAACATAAATATAGGTTGTATTTATGAATGGTGTTTGTTCTTCACTGGTTGCCCTTTTCTTGGGGCAACAGGTCACAAATATTGCTGCTGTGGCATTTCACCCACTAGATATGGGAGTTTATCAAAATTCAATTTGTTTTTTCGAATTCTTTTGAAGGTCTGTGTAATCTGAGGGGAATATGTGTCTCTATGGTCATACAATTGGCAGGAGGTTAGGAAGTGCAGCTCAGTTTCCACCTCATTTTCTCTAGAGAGCCAGGTCTGCCTCTCAATCGCAAGGCTTTTAAAATGTTCTAATTTAGCTAAAAGAGTTAAGAACAAATTCTTACTACAATGACAGCTCCCACCGGCCAAACCCAGACGAGGCTGGGCCAATGTGTGCCGCCTCTATGGGACTCCCAATCATATCCGGTTGTGATACAGCCTGGAATCTGAACCAGGGTGTCTGTAGTGACACCTCAAGCACTGAGAAGGAGTGCCTAAGAGCGCTACGCCACTCAGGAGCCCTACTCAGGAGGTTATGCTCTCTGAGTCTGTACATAGTCAAAGATTTCCTTCATTTCAATCACAGTGGTCAGGTATTCTGCCACTGTGCACTCTCTGTTTAGGGCCAAATGGCATTCTAGTTTGCTCTGTTTTTTTGTGTCAATGTGTTTGGAAATTGCTCCCAAGGATGAACCAGACTTGTGAAGGTCTGCATTTTTTCTGTGGTTCTTGGCTGATTTCTTTGATTTTCCCATGATGGGAGTTTTGGCACTAAATTTGAAGCTAGGCCTTGAAATACATCCACAGGTACACCCCCAATTGACTCGAATTATGTCAATTAGCCTATCAAAAGCTTCTAAATCCATGACATCATTTTCTGGAATTTTCCAAGCTGTTTAAAGGCACAGTCAACTTAGTGTATGTAAGCTTCTGACCCACTGGAATTGTGAAACAGCGAGTTATAAGTGAAATAATCTTTCTGTAAACAATTGTTGGAAAAATTACTTGTGTGTCATGCACAAAGTAGATGCCCTAACCAACTCAGGAGGTTGTGCTCACTGAGTCTGTACATAGTCAAATATTTCCTTCATTTCAATCACAGTGGTCAGGTATTCTGCCATTGTGCACTCTCTGTTTAGGGGCCAAATGGCATTCTAGTTTGCTCTGTTTTTTGTGTCAAAGTAATTATCTTTTTGTTTTCTCATGATTTTCTCTCTTCTCTCTCTTTCTTTTTTTGTTCTGTTAAAGCCTGAATTTAAAATGGATTAAATTGAGCATTTTGTTATTGGCCTACACACATAACCCATAATGTCAAAGTGGAATTATGTTTCTGTTGTGTGTTTTTTTATAATTAAAAATGAAAAGCTCTAATGTCTTGAGTCAGTAAGTATATCATCCCTTTGTTATAGCAAGCCTAAATAAGTTCAGGAGTAAAAATGTGCTAAACAATTGCAGCATAATAAGTTGCATGGACTCACTCTACATGCAACAATAGTGATTAACATGATTTTTTGTAGATTACCTCATCTCTGTACCACACACTTACAAATATCTTTAAGATCCCTCAGTCGAGCAGTGAATTTCAAACACAGACTCAATCACAATGACCAGGGAGTATTTCTAATGCCTCGCAAAGAGGGGCACTTATTGGTAGATGGGAAAAAATAAATAAAAACCGACATGGTATATTCCTTTCAGCATTGTAAAGTTATTAATTACACTTTGGATGGTGTGTCACTGCACCCAGTCACTACAATATATGGTGTCCTTCCTAACCTAAGTTGCCAGAGAGGAAGGAACCAATTAGAGATTTCAGCATGAGGCCAATGGTGACTTTAAAACAGTTACAGAGTGTAATGGCTGTGATAGGAGAACATTGGCAATAGATTTACCCCACAATACAAACCTAAATGACAGAGTGAAAATAAAGAAGCATGCATCCTGTTTGCAATAAGGCACTAAAGAACAACTGCAAAAAATGTGGCAAAGCAATTAACTTTATGTCCTGAATACAAAGCATGATGTTTGGGGCAAATCCAACACAACACATCACTGAGTACCACTTTCATATTGTTAAGCACTGGTGGCGGCTGCATCATGTTATGAGTATGCTTGTCATCGCTAAGGACCAGGGAGTTTTTAGGATGAAAAAAGAAACGGAATAGAGCTAAGCACAGGCAAAATCCTAGAGTATAACTTGGTTCAGTCTGCTTGCCAAGAGACACTGGGAGACAAATCATCTCTTTCAGCAGGACAATAACCTGAGACAACAATCAACAATCAACTTGACAGAGCTTGAATAATTTTTATTATAATAATGTGCAAATACTGTACAATCCAGCTGTGCAAAGAGAGTTGTAACCACTGCCAAAGGTGATTCTAACATGCATTGGGACTCAGGAGTGTGAATACTTATGTAAATTAGATATTTCTGTATTTAATTATTAATTACATTGGCAAAATGTCTACAAACATGTTTTCACATTGTCATTATGGGGAATTATTGTATGCAGATGGGTGAGAGAAAAATAAATGTAATCCATGTTGAATTCAGGCTGTAATACAACAAAATGTAGAATAACTCAAGGGTTATGAATACTTTCTGAAGGCACTGTACATCTTTTCCTGTTTTATTTCATGGATAGAGACTTCCCAGCAAACATGTTTCACCCTGGCACGATGATGGGCTAAAATATTGGCAAAGCACTTTTTCTATCGCTAGTATATGACAATTTAATTCAACGCATACATTGCAATAATTTTTCAAGCCTTAAACGGTATTTAGGGAATGTGATACATTATATCAGAAGAGACTAACTGAGAGGTTACTTGTCATTAAAAACTAAAAAGAAAATGTAAGTGAAAGATAGCCATTGGTCTGAAGCCGGCAAAGAATGGAAACTACACGCAGGCACCACAATGCCTACTCCACCCATGCTATACTAAGGTTTGCCAGCATACAGCTTTGAACTAACTAGCAGTTGTTACGGTTGTCGCAAGTTTACAAACCTTTAGGTTGGAGTCATTAAACCTTGTTTTTCAACCACTCAACAAATTTCTTGTTAACAAACTATAGTGTGGCA
>NW_027015532.1:0-11378 GCF_036934945.1 Oncorhynchus masou masou
CCTTTCTCTTGATTCTCTCTCTGCTGGTCTTTTTAGGGTTACCTTCTCTGTCTCTCATTCCTCAGCTGTTCTACATCTGCCCTAACTAGCTCTTTCACTCTTCACACCTGTTCTCTCTTCCCCTCTGATTAGGTCTCTATTTCTTTCTCTGTTCCTGCTACTTTCAGGGTCTGATTCTTGTTTGTGTTTTTTGATGCCAGAAGCAAGCTGTCGTCTCGTTTGCTTCCACCTTGTCCTGTCCTGTCGGAGTCTGCCTGGCTGAAGCATCCTGCACTATACTAACGTTCTTTTGTTCCCCTGACAACGTTGGAAGAGGATTTATGCCATTCCTGTATTTTCATTAAAGAACTCTGTTTTCTGTTAAAACCGCTTTGGGTCTTCACTCAAGTTCATAACAGAAGAATCAGACCAAGAATGGACCCAGCGGCTCCGGACCCTTTTCACTCCGCCGTCGAGATCCAGGGAGCGATGCTAGGCAGACATGAGGAGGAATTGTCTGCTGCTCAACATGCCGTTGAGACCCTGGCCGTCCAAGTCTCCGACCTCACAAGACAGGTTCACCAACTCCACCTCGATCCACCGCCCACTTCCAGGGTTTCCGAGTCTCTGGAGCCCAGGATCAACAACCCGCCGTGTTACTCTGGGGAGCCCACTGAGTGCCGCTCATTCCTCACTCAGTGTGATGTGGTGTTCTCTCTCCAGCCCAACACCTACTCCAGGAGCGCAGCCCGCATCGCCTACGTCATTTCTCTCCTTACCGGACGGGGCGCGTGAGTGGGCACGGCAGTCTGGGAGGCGAGGGCTGAGTGTATTAACCAGTATCAGAACTTTAAGGAGGAGATGATACGGGTTTTTGACCGTTCTGTTTTTGGCGAGGAGGCTTCCAGGGCCCTGTCTTCCCTATGTCAGGGGAATAGATCCATAACGGATTATTCTATTGAGTTTCGCACTCTCGCTGCCTCTAGTGACTGGAACGAGCCGGCTTTGCTCGCTCGTTTTCTGGAGGGTCTCCACGTCGAGGTTAAGGATGAGATCCTCTCCCGGGAGGTTCCTTCCAGTCTGGACTCCTTAATAGCTCTCGCTATTCGCATAGAGCGACGGTTTGATCTTCGTCGCCGAGCTCGTGGAAAGGAGCTCACGTTCTCCGTTGCTCCCCTCTCCACATCACTGCCACCTGCCGCTTCACTGCCACCCTCCTCCGCCGGCTCGGATGCTGAGCCTATGCAGCTGGGGGGTATTCGCATCTCGGCCAAGGAGAGGGAACGGAGAATCACCAATCGCCTCTGTCTCTACTGCGGCTCCGCTGGTCATTTTGTCACCTCATGTCCAGTAAAAGCCAGAGCTCATCAGTAAGAGGAGGGCTACTGGTGAGCGCAACTACTCAGGCCTCTCCTTCTGGATCACGCACTACCTTTCCGGTCCATCTCCGCTGGCCCGGTTCATCTGCTTCCTGCAGTGCCTTGATAGACTCTGGGGCGGAGGGCTGTTTTATGGACGAGACCTGGGCTCGGGAACATGATATTCCTCTCAGACAGTTAGGGAGCCTAGGCCTTGTTCGCTTTAGATGGTAGTTTCTCCCCAAGATTCAGCGTGAGACGCTGCCTTTAACCCTCACTGTCTCTGGTAATCATAGCGAAACCATTTCTTTTTTAATTTTTCGTTCACCTTTTACACCTGTTGTTTTGGGTCATCCCTGGCTAGTGCGCCCATAACCCTTCTATTAATTGGTCTAGTAATACTATCCTATCCTGGAATGTTTCTTGTCATGTAACCTGTTTAATGTCTGCTATCCCTCCTGTTTCCTCTGTCTCTTCTTCACAGGAGGAGCCTGGCGATTTGACAGGGGTGCCGGAGGAGTATCACGATCTGCGCACGGTGTTCAGTCGTTCCAAGGCCACTTCTCTCCCTCCACACCGGTCGTATGACTGTAGTATTGATCTCCTTCAGGGAACTACTCCCCCCGGGGTAGATTATATTCTCTGTCGGCTCCCCGAACGTAAGGCTCTCGAGGATTATTTGTCGGTTTCGCTCGACGCCGGTACCATAGTCTCCTCCTCCTCCCCCGCCGGAGCGGGGATTTTTTTGTTCAGAAGAAGGACGGGTCCCTGCGCCCATGCGTGGATTATCGAGGCTGAATGACATAACAGTTAAGAATCGTTATCCGCTTCCTCTTATGTCTTCAGCCTTCGAGATCCTGCAGGGAGCCAGGTTTTTTCACCAAATTGGACCTTCGTAACGCCTACCATCTCGTGCGCATCAGGGGGGGACGAGTGGAAGACGGCGTTTAACACTCCGTTAGGGCACTTTGAATACCGGGTTCTTCCTTTCGGCCTCGTTAACGCTCCAGCTGTCTTTCAGGCACTAGTTAACGACGTCCTGAGAGACATGCTGAACATTTTTGTTTTCGTTACATGGACGATATCCTGATTTTTCACCGTCTCTCTCGATTCATGTTCAGCACGTGCGACGCGTCCTCCAGCGCCTTTGGAGAACTGTCTTTATGTGAAGGCTGAGAAGTGCACTTTTCATGCCACCTCTGTCCCTTTTCTCGGTTCCGTTATTTCCGCTGAGGGCATTAAGATGGATCCCGCTAAGGTCCAGGCTGTCATTGATTGGCCCGTTCCTAAGTCACGCGTCGAGCTGCAGCGCTTTCTGGGCTTCGCTAATTTCTACCGTCGTTTCATCCGTAATTTCGGTCAGGTGGCAGCTCCTCTCACAGCCCTTACTTCTGTTAAGACGTGCTTTAAGTGGTCCGTTTCCGCCCAGGGAGCTTTTGATCTTCTTAAGAATCGTTTTACATCCGCACCTATTCTTGTTACACCTGACATCTCTAGACAGTTTGTTGTTGAGGTTGACGCGTCAGAGGTGGGCGTGGGAGCCATTCTTTCTCAGCGCTCTTCTCTGACGGCAAGGTCCATCCTTGCGCGTTTTTCTCTCATCGCTTATCGCCGTCAGAACGTAACTATGATGTTGGTAATCGCGAACTGCTCGCCATCCGCTTAGCCCTAGGCGAATGGCGACAGTGGTTGGAGGGGGCGACCGTTCCTTTTGTCGTTTGGACTGACCATAGGAACCTTGAGTACATCCGTTCAGCCAAACGACTTAATGCGCGTCAGGCTCGTTGGGCTCTGTTTTTCGCTCGTTTCGAGTTTGTTATTTCTTATCGTCCGGGCTCAAAAACACCAAACCTGATGCTTTATCTCGTCTCTTCAGTTCTTCTGAGGTCTCCACCGACCCCGATGGGATTCTCCCTGAGGGGCGTGTTGTCGGGTTGACTGTCTGGGGAATTGAGAGGCAGGTAAAGCAAGCACTCGCCCTCACACTCCGTCGCCGCGAGCTTGTCCTAGGAACCTTCTGTTCGTTCCGTTCCTACTCGTCCGGCCGTTCTTCAGTGGGCCCACTCTGCCAAGTTAGCCGGCCACCCCGGCGTTCGGGTACGCGCTTCCATTCGCCAGCGTTTCTGGTGGCCCACTCGGGAACGTGACGCGCGTCGATTTGTCGCCGCTTGTTCGGTCTGCGCGCAGACTAAATCTGGGAACTCTCCTCCTGCCGGCCGTCTCAGACCGCTTCCCATTCCCTCTCGACCGTGGTCTCACATCGCTTTAGATTTTATCACCGGACTGCCTTCATCAGCGGGAAGACAGTTATTCTTACGGTTGTCGATAGATTCTCTAAGGCGCTCATTTCATTCCTCTCGATAAGCTCCTTCTGCTAAGGAGACGGCTCAGATCATTATCGAGAATGTTTTCCGAATTCATGGCCTTCCGTCTGACGTCGTTTCCGACAGAGGCCCGCAGTTCACGTCTCAATTTTGGAGGGAGTTTTTGCCGTTTGATTGGGGCTTCTGTCAGTCTCTCGTCCGGCTTTCATCCCCAGTCTAACGGTCAAGCCGAACGGGCCAATCAGACTGTTGGTCGCATTTTACGCAGTCTTTCTTTCGTAACCCTGCGTCTTGGTCAGAACAGCTCCCTGGGCAGAGTACGCCCACAACTCGCTTCCCTCGTCTGCTACCGGTCTATCCCCTTTTCAGTGTAGCCTCGGGTACCAGCCTCCGCTGTTCTCATCTCAGCTCGCCGAGTCCTGCGTCCCCTCCGCTCAGGCTTTTGTCCAGCGTTGCGAGCGCACCTGGAAGGGGTCAGGTCGGCACTTTGCCGTAATAGGGCGCAGACTGTGAGGGCCGCTAATAGCGTAGGACCAAGAGTCCTAGATATTGTTGCGGTCAGAGAGTATGGCTCTCCACTCAGAACCTTCCCCTTAAGACAGCTTCTCGCAAGTTGGCCCCGCGGTTCATTGGTCCGTTCCGTATTTCCCAGGTCATTAATCCTGTCGCAGTGCGACTTCTTCTCCCGCGCTATCTTCGTCGCGTTCACCCGGTCTTCCATGTCTCCTGTGTTAAGCCCGTTCTTCGCGCCCGCTCGTCCCTCCCCCCCCCCATCCTTGTCGAGGGCGCACCCATCTACAGGGTTCGTAAGATTTTGGACATGCGCCCCTCGGGGCCGTGGTCATCAGTACCTAGTGGATTGGGAGGGGTACGGTCCTGAGGAGAGGAGTTGGGTTCCCTCTCGGGACGTGCTGGACCGTTCGCTGATGACGATTTCCTCCGTTGCCGCCAGGTTTCCTCCTCGAGTGCGCCAGGAGGCGCTCGGTGAGTGGGGGGTACTGTCATGTCTTGTTATGTCTGTTCCTGTCCTTTCTCTTGATTCTCTCTCTCTGCTGGTCTTTTTAGGTTACCTTCTCTGTCTCTCATTCCTCAGCTTTTCTACATCTGCCCTAACTAGCTCTTTCACTCTTCACACCTGTTCTCTCTTCCCCCTCTGATTAGGTCTCTATTTCTTTCTCTGTTCCTGCTACTTTCAGGGTCTGATTCTTGTTTGTGTTTTTTGATGCCAGAAGCAAGCTGTCGTCTCGTTTGCTTCCACCTTGTCCTGTCCTGTCGGAGTCTGCCTGGCTGAAGCATCCTGCACTATACTAACGTGCTTTTTGTTCCCCTGACAACGTTGGAAGAGGATTTATGCCATTCCTGTATTTTCATTAAAGAACTCTGTTTTCTGTTAAAACCGCTTTTGGGTCTTCACTCAAGTTCATAACAACTGTATTTTTTTGTGAAGAATCAACAACAAGTGGGACACAATCATGAAGTGGAACGACATTTATTGGATATTTCAAACTTTTTAACAAATCAAAAACTGAAAAATTGGGCGTGCAAAATTATTCAGCCCCCTTAAGTTAATACTTTGTAGCGCCACCTTTTGCTGCGATTACAGCTGTAAGTCGCTTGGGGTATGTCTCGATCAGTTTTGCACATCGAGACTGAAATTTTCCCATTCCTCCTTGCAAAACAGCTCGAGCTCAGTGAGGTTGGATGGAGAGCATTTGTGAACAGCAGTTTACAGTTCTTTCCACAGATTCTCGATTGGATTCAGGTCTGGACATTGACTTGGCCATTCTAACACCTGGATATGTTTATTTTTGAACCATTCCATTGTAGATTTTGCTTTATGTTTTGGATCATTGTCTTGTTGGAAGACAAATCTCCGTCTCAGTCTCAGGTCTTTTGCAGACTCCATCAGGTTCCATCTGGTCCTGTATTTGGCTCCATCCATCTTCCCATCAATTTTAACCATCTTCCCTGTCCCTGCTGAAGAAAAGCAGGCCCAAACCATGATGCTGCCACCACCATGTTTGACAGTGGGGATGGTGTGTTCAGGGTTATGAGCTGTGTTGCTTTTACGCGAAACATAACGTGTTGCATTGTGGCCAAAAAGTTCAATTTTGGTTTCATCTGACCAGAGCACCTTCTTCCACATGTTTGGTGTGTCTCCCAGGTGGCTTGTGGCAAACTTTAAACAACACTTTTTATGGATATCTTTAAGAAATGGCTTTCTTCTTGCCACTCTTCCATACGACTGATGGTTGTCCTATGGACAGAGTCTCCCACCTCAGCTGTAGATCTCTGCAGTTCATCCAGAGTGATCATGGACCTCTTGGCTGCATCTCTGATCAGTATTCTCCTTGTATGAGCTGAAAGTTTAGAGAGACGGCCAGGTCTTGGTAGATTTGCAGTGGTCTGATACTCCTTCCATTTCAATATTATCGCTTGCACAGTGCTCCTTGGGATGTTTAAAGCTTGGGAAATCTTTTTGTATCCAAATCCGGCTTTAAACTTCTTCACAATAGTTTCTCGGACCTGCCTGGTGTGTTCCTTGTTCTTCATGATGCTCTCTGCGCTTTTAACGGACCTCTGAGACTATCACAGTGCAGGTGCATTTATACGGAGACTTGATTACACACAGGTGGATTGTATTTATCATCATTAGTCATTTAGGTCAACATTGGATCATTCAGAGATCCTCACTGAACTTCTGGAGAGAGTTTGCTGCACTGAAAGTAAAGGGGCTGAATAATATTGCATGCCCAATTTTTCAGTTTTTGATTTGTTAAAAAAGTTTGAAATATCCAATAAATGCCGTTCCACTTCATGATTGTGTCCCACTTGTTGTTGATTCTTCACAAAAAAATACAGTTTTATATCTTTATGTTTGAAGCCTGAAATGTGGCAAAAGGTCGCAAAGTTCAAGGGGGCCGAATACTTTCGCAAGGCACTGTATGTATTGTTAGGATCGTAAGAAAATCCATAAGTAAATTGTTAGGATCGTAAGAAAAGCCATGCGTGAAACATGAAAGTTTTGCAGCTTCCGGTTTCATTTCCAAAATAAATGTCAAGAGCTTGTTTTAGAACGGCATTCAATAACAACGTAGTACAACTAGATGGCGTAGTATAGGCTTGGGCCTTCAGCAAATGACTTGTGTGAGAATGGTACTATAAAGATACAGAAGAGCCTTGTCCAGAATAACCGCCTGAGCTGCAAAATAGAAAGTAAATATGATTTAGGCTCGGCCTATTCCACTATCTATATATGCCATGCTGCTGTGTGTTATTTAATGGCCATATAATTGCATAATTAATTTTTATAGCCGTGTGGGGCTACTGTGGTGATCATGTAACCTAATGAATTACACTTTTTCCAGTATTTGGGAGCACGGACTGTAGGCCTTATATTAGGCATTTTGACTGTTGTATTGTGAATCCCACTTTGTATGTAGGCTTGTTATAGCCATTTGCGTTGCACAACCCCATCATGCAGAGGCTATATCCATATCAATAAATGAGACATAACAAAATATTGATTAAGTCTTGGCTATAACCGGCCCTGAGCAAAATAGCCAAGAGGTCCCTAATGGTCAAGACTATTCTATAGCTTATTCTTATTGCCAGATCTGTTTTCCCTATCAGCCACTGCAAGGGCTTCTTCAATGATTTTGTTTAAAATATATTTAGAAGCCTGTGAGCTAGGTCTCTTTTTAAGGGAAGCCTAAAATAAAAAGTTATAAAACACAGAGTTCTAAAATAATTCCAGAAGACACCAGTACCCCAAATGATAGCCTAAATTGCAATGCATACAAGTTGAAGGCCTATTTTTGTTTTTGGATAGGCCTAAATTAAACATTGAATTATTAAAGTGATAGGCTAAATAACTTTGGAAAATTTAGATAATTTTTGAATTCACACATGGATTTCAATAAACAATTGGATAAGACTGTTCTTTTCTCTTGATTTAGGTTCCTATTGTAACTCTGACAAATGACAGAATGGATGACATACTGACTGACAACTGAATGAAGGATGAATATAAATGTTTTAAATATGTTGGAATGACGAGTTGCACGCATCATGCAGGCTCTGCATTTTATTTGGCTAGTAGGCAGATAGGCCAAGTTAGGATATAATGACTCTATGACCTCATGCCCCCAAGAGGGATTATTCTGAGGCTGAGGTGTTCTTCTCCGAATGCGCATGGTGCTGTAGTGCTGCATAGAGATCACACACTCTTCAACTGGGCAGCAGTGTCGCTATGGAGGGGATAGACTATCTGGAGACTACCTAAAACCACTGCAACAGAGTTATTGTAAAGTGTGGGAATAAGCATGCCAGACTTAGACTACATTTAACCTCTCCCTTGTTAATTGCAAAGTCCATATGTTAGAGTGACCCGATGAATATAAATCATGTCAAATGATTTAAAAAATAATAATAATAAACCCTCCTACATAATATGCTTTGGCATGATTTTGAGTGATAAATAAATGTCAAAATATTCCATAAAAATATATTTTGAGTGGCAAAGTCTCCAGTGGTCATACATAATTTATAGATTCTCCAAACATCTATCATTATTCTATGTTTCATTATTCCTGGTTGATAATATTGGTTATGATTGCAGACAGAACACAGAGAATGGGATGGTGCAATATTGAATTAGTCATATTTTGATAATTGCAGACAGAACACAGAGAATGGGATGGTGCAATATTGAATTAGTCATATTTTGATAATTGCAGACAGAGCACAGAGAATGGGATGGTGCAATATTGAATGAGTCCTATTTTGATAAGGTGCATGCATGGGGATGTCCATGTCACCAGAGACATGCCCATTCTGCAGAGATGCACCTAGTGGACTGAAACTTCACTGTTGTAGGCATTATACAGCTAGTACTATCTAGACTTGCGCTGGCAAACAAATCCATTACATTCGCTACCTACATGTGAAGTAAACTCAACTGAGTAATAGAGAATGGAGACTTTTAACTTGAAAACGTGCAGGATACCGCTTTCCAGTTTCCTTGACTTCTGTGTTTTTTATACTGTGTTATGCTTGTTCGTGTAGCACTCCTCACAGGCCGTTTGGTATACATTTTTGTTGGTGAAACTGCCAAAACTCTGAAAGTTATTGTTGTACATCAGAATTGCAACACAAGATTTGTTCAAGCCTAAAAGTTTGTCTGTAATCGCAACACTTACATTTCATGTTTCACACATGGCTTTTCTTATGATCCTAATGATACGTGCATTCCATAAACAGTGCACTGTTGGGATGCTGGATTATCCTAAAATAAATGGATGTTTAGCCAAAATTATATAATTACTCCTGTCAACTTAAAATCATTTAAAATACTTCACCGGGGAGCATGACTTATCCACAGAGGATCATTAGCTTCTTTAAAAAAATGGCTGTGGATTGTATGGGAAGCCCGCACTTTGATTAGTGCGTGTGGCAATAGGTCTAGCTGATTGACTTGCGGCTGTCAGTAAAAAGCATCTGAAATATGTGTGAAGATAATGTGTCTTTAGTATAATTAAAAATGTGGCATCAAGAAGGGGAGGAGGTTTGGTGTAGATATGGTGTGTCTCATTTCAGAATGCATGCATATGTAAGAAGGGCCCATTTGCCGATGTCTGATTTATTTTTGTCTTAACTGACCACGTACACCACTCATTTTTTCCTCGCCTCACACAAGTCAACAAAGTCAGTTTTGTTTTTAACATCCATTGCGCATGATAGTTCCTCAGTATTTGAGGCTTCTCTGTGAAAAGAGCAAAAAAAAAAAATATATATATATCCAGTGGAAACGTCATAAGCTATTTTCTCTCCCGGGCTTACTGGGAGCAGGAAACTTTAAGGGCCTGGAACAGGGCAAGTTGATACACTGTTGCAAGTTTGTTAACGACAGCTTCAGACTGGACCCTCTGATGATTTGATGCAATGTTGAACTTCACTGGCAATAGCTCAAGTCAAGACAGATAGAAAGGGAGGCAGACATGCGGAGAAGAGAGATGAATGTGATTGAAAGAACCAGAATTTTCATTTGGATATTTTCTACTGTTCTTATTTGTCAGCTTTAGGCCTATGTATTTTACTTAGTTGTTGTTGGAAGTTATTGGCCTATTCAGTGGTAATTTTAGCATGGAAGTCTTGGTGTGACAAACAATTATTTCTTTTTGATGCATGCCAGTAAAGCCACTACATAACACAACACAACACTAAACAATACATTCATTGCACTATAACGGTGACAAACTATGCCCACAACCTTGTTAGGGCCTTCCACAGCTCCACCTGGCTATCAGCGGACCCTTGTCTGGCAGCTTAAACAGTTAATTCCAGCCTCATTTACAGGCTTTTTAAAAAACATAGCTGATATGGCTGACTTGTTAAACAAATGTGGTTTCTACTGACAAGTGAGATGTACAAACTATGGCATAGGGGAACAATCAGCGGATAAGAGGCAATCCATAATTTCGATTAAGACATTAATGAGCGAGCTAGGACTGACGTAGTCAATATAACTATTTGTTCAGCACTTTTGAAATGTACAGCGACAGAATTCAGAAAATGGGCCGTTCTTACAGCATTCTCCCTGTACACCAAGTCAGAACCGTAGGATAAATAAAGGGGGCATATACGCAGACAATGAAAGCTCTTACAATATTCGATGATTACAGTTCTCTTAACTTCTTGAAACTCCCCATCCCGGATCCGGGATCGTGACTAAAGCCTCAGGCTCATTAGCATAATGCAACGTTAACGATTTCTGAAAATCGCAAATAAAATTAAAATAATGCGTTTGCTCTCAAGCTTAGCCTTTTCTTAACAACACTGTCATCTCAGATTTTCAAATATGCTTTTGAACCATAGAAATTGACTAATTTGTGTAAGAGTATACAAAGCTAGCATAGCATTTTGTGTAGCATGTAGCACGCATAACATTTTCACAAAACCAGATAACCAAATAAATAAAATCATTTACCTTTGAAGAGCTTCTGATGTTTTCAATGAGGAGACTCTCAGTCACATACCAAATGCGCAGTTTCCTGAAAGCGTCTGTGTGTAGGAGAAATCGTTCCGTTTTCTACATTCGTCTACACGAAACGAATCCGAAAATGCAGTCACCTACAACGTCAAACTTTTTCCGGATTAACTACATAATATCGACGAAACATGGCAAACGTTGTTTGGAATCAGTCCTCAAGGTGTTTTCATATCTCTTCATTGACATGCAGTTCGTGGAAGCTTGCTTTACTCTCTGTATCGTATGGAAAAATACTGGCAGGTGACTTTTGCCCACCAATTTCTGGCGCAGGACACCGGCGGACACGTGGTAAAATGTGGTCTCTTATGGTCAATCTTCCAATGATCTGCCTACAAATACGTCACAATGCTGCAGACACCTTTGGGGAAACGACAGAAAGGGCAGACTTACTCCTCTCGTTCACAGCCATATAAGGAGATCATGGAAAACAGAGCTAAAAAATCCTTGTCATTTCCTGGATGCCATCTCATCTTGGTTTTGCCTGAAGCTCACGTTATAGGGCACGCACAGAGAAGATCTTTGTATTTCTGGACACGTCAGAGTGTTTTCTTTCGAACGGTAGCAATTATATGCATAGTCGAGCATCTTTTTGTGACAAAATATCTTGTTTAAAACGGGAACGTTTTTCATCCAAAAATGAAATAGCGCCCCCATAGATGTAAGAGG
>NW_027015533.1:0-11375 GCF_036934945.1 Oncorhynchus masou masou
CCTCTCCCTCACTCCTCTGCCGCCTCATGCAGGTCTCCCGGTCGCTAGCGCAGCCGGGATCGAGATCGATATCTGCAGTGATGCCTCTAGCACTTGGACTGGCCGCTGCCCGAGCGCGCACTTAGACCGCTGCGACGCGCCTTGCAGCATGCGTGCGGCGCCTTAGACCGCTGCGATGCGGCGCCTTGGAGCCACTGCCAGTCTTTGGCGCGCAGAACGCTGCGATGCGCGCCTTAAGACCTATGCGAAAGCAGCGCCTTGAACCGCTGCGGCGCCTTGGCGCCGCCGCGACGCGCCTGCGGTGCCCGCTGCCGAAGCGCTGCAGAGCCGCTGCGACGCGCCATGGAGCCGCTGCGGCTGGCGCGCGGAGCGACTGCGGCATGGCGCCGTAGACGCGCTGCGATGCGGCGCCTGCGAAACCCGCTGCGATGCGAGCGCCTTGGACCGCTGCGATCTGCGCGGCCTGCTGGAGCCGCTGCGATCGGCGTAACGAACAGCCCGGTCGGCGCCCAGGCCAGCTGCGATGCCGACGCCTTGGGCCCCGCTGCGATAGCCCGCCTGAGACCGCTCGCGATGGCGCGCCAGACCGCTGCGATGCGCGCGCCTTGGAGCAGCTGCGAGCGGCGCCTTAGACCGCTGAGATGCGGCGCCTTGGGCCGCTGCGATGCGGCGCGCCGACCGCTGCGATGCGCCGCCTTGAACCGCTGCGGCAGCGCATGGACGCTGCGACGGCGCCTTGGACCGCTGCGAAGCGCGCGCGCTCGAACCGCTTCGCTGCCATACTGGCGCCTGGCCCGCTACGATCGCGCCTTGGACAGCTGCGACGGCGCCTTGAACCGCTGCTGAGCGGCGCCTTGGACCACGCTGCGGCGCGGCGCCGCTGGTCCGCTGCGCAACGGCGCCTTGGGCCGCTCTGGCGGCGCGCCAGACGCCGCTTCGAAGCGGCGCGCCGTGGACGCTGCGTCGGCGCCAGAACGCTGCGATCGGCGCCTTGAACCGCTTCGTCGCGGTGCCTTGAACCGCTGCGATCACGGCGCAGCAGGCCGCTGCGATCTGGCGCCTTGGGCTCGCCGCGATCGCGCCTTGAGACCGCTGCCGATGCCCGCGCCAGACCGCTGCGATGCCGGCCCTAGACCGCTGCGATGAAGCGCCAGACCGCTTCGACGTGCCTTGGACCGCTGCGAAGCCGCGCCTGCAGACCGCTGGATGCGGCGCCGAGACCGCTGCGAATCGTGCCTTGCGACGCGCTTGTCGAGCGCGCACGCTTGCTTCTGGCGGCGCCCGCCGACCGCATCTGACGGCGCCTTGGGCCGCTGCGGCGGCGCCTTCGACCGCTGCGATGCGGCGCCATGGGCTCGCTGCGTCTGGCGCCTTGTTCGCTCTGGTCGGCGCCCTTAGACGCTGCGATCGGCGCCTTGGGCCGCTGCGAAGCGGCGCCAGACCGCTGCGAAAGCGGCGCCTTGGAGCCGCTGAGATCTGACGCCTTAGACGCTGTGAGCGGCGCCTTGAACCGCTGTGAAGCGGCGCTAGGACCGCTGAGATGCGACGCCTTAGACCGGCTGAGATGCGACGCCTTAGACCGCTGCGAAGCGGCGCTTAGGACCGCTCGACGGCGCTTAGAGATCTATGCGAGCGCGCTTAGGGACCAGCTACGGGTGCTGAGCATGCGCTTAGATCACAAGGGGCGGCGCCTTAGACCGCGCGGGCGGCGCCTTAGGACCGCTGCGATCGGCGCCTTAGACAACCGATGTGAACCTATTTCTCTTCTGCAAACACACAGCCACATTCCCGCACCACCACAACAGAAACTAAATCAAGTCCATAGCTAAACACTTAGCATTATCAATGTGCAAGTAGAGTATATATAAAGTATATTATATTAGAAGCTAGCTACTTGTGTCGAGTGGTTTTGATACAGCTGGCTAGGTCAATTATTAGAGAGTGGTATTGATACAGTTGGCTAGGTCAATTATTAGTGGTACTGACACAGCTGGCTAGGTCAATTATTAGTGGTATTGACACAGCTGGCTAGGTCAATTATTAGTGGTATTGATACAGCTGGCTAGGTCAATTATTAGTGGTATTGATACAGCTGGCTAGGTCAATTATTAGTGGTATTGATACAGCTGGCTAGGTCAATTATTAGTGGTATTGATACAGCTGGCTAGGTAAATTATTAGAGAGTGGTACTGACACAGCTGGCTAGGTCAATTATTAGAGAGGTACTGACACAGCTGGCTAGGTCAATTATTAGAGAGTGGTACTGACACAGCTGGCTAGGTCAATTATTAGAGAGTGGTATTGATACAGTTGGCTAGGTCAATTATTAGTGGTACTGACACAGCTGGCTAGGTCAATTATTAGTGGTATTGACACAGCTGGCTAGGTCAATTATTAGTGGTACTGACACAGCTGGCTAGGTCAATTATTAGTGGTATTGATACAGTTGGCTAGGTCAATTATTAGTGGTATTGATACAGCTGGCTAGGTCAATTATTAGTGGTATTGATACAGTTGGCTAGGTCAATTATTAGTGGTATTGATACAGCTGGCTAGGTCAATTATTAGTGGTACTGACACAGCTGGCTAGGTCAATTATTAGTGGTACTGACACAGCTGGCTAGGTCAATTATTAAGAGTGGTACTGACACAGCTGGCTAGGTCAATTGTTATTAGAGAGTGGTACTGACACAGCTGGCTAGGTCAATTATTAGAGAGTGGTACTGACACAGCTGGCTAGGTCAATTTTTTAGTGGTATTGATACAGTTGGCTAGGTCAATTATTAGAGAGTGGTACTGACACAGCTGGCTAGGTCCAATTATTAGTGGTATTGATACAGCTGGCTAGGTCAATTATTAGTGGTACTGACACAGCTGGCTAGGTCAATTATTAGAGAGTGGTACTGACACAGCTGGCTAGGTCAATTATTAGAGAGTGGTACTGACACAGCTGGCTAGGTCAATTTTTAGTGGTATAAACTAAACAGATAAGTTTGCTGCAGATAAAAGCCATGTGAACTTTGTCCCCTTCTCTCTAATAAGCATTTTAGCCCAGATAAAAGATACAGGGGTTATCTGGTTCCAATATTAACAAACAACTCCATTGAACCTTTGTCGACACGGAACCTGTATTCATTCTGTTGTGATAATGCTGGGTTTATGTGTGAGTGTGTGTGTGTGTGTGTGTGTGTGTGTGTATGTTTGTATAAAGTATGGACAGTTTGTGTATACAGTATTGTGTGTATACAGCTCTAGAAAGTATGTTTGCACGGCCTTGTGAATTTGCACTTGTCATGGAGTCAAATGCTGTTGGTGTAAAAGCACTTTGTGACAACTGCAGATATAAAAGGGGCCTTGATTGATTGGTTCATTAATTGATGATTGAGTCAATGACCTGGGTTATGATTAGGTCGACTGTATAGCCATTTACATTTCATAGGTCAGAGAACAATAACAGATTTGTAACAAAGCGGTGGTTACAATAATGTGTTTGCACTGTGATCCACCTAGCTAGCTTAATGGACTCTCTTTGTGATCCACCTAGCTAGCTTAATGGACTCTCTTTGTGATCCACCTAGCTAGCTTAATGGACTCTCTTTGTGATCCACCTAGCTAGCTTAATGGACTCTTTGTGATCCACCTAGCTAGCTTAATGGACTTTTCTTTGTGATCCACAAAGTAAACCAAATCTATTTTCTGGCCTAGTTCATAGATCAAGATAGGAACTATCAGGTGCTTGTTGGTGCTATAGGCTGTAGTACGAATGGGGATCACGTCACCCATTTCCATAGAAAATGACCCATGAGCACCAACATGTAAAATGACCCATGAGCACCAACATGTAAAATGACCCATGAGCACCAACATGTGAAGTGCATAGGAGCAACATGAGAAGTGCATAGGAGCACCAACATGTGAAGTGCATAGGAGCACCAACATGTGAAGTGCATAGGAGCACCAACATGTGGGGTGCATAGGAGCATATCAAATTCAGTTTCAAATGAAAGAGACAAGTCTATTTTGGGGGAATGAAGGCAAAGCTACATGTTTCAACCATGTCCATCAAACACATTTGGTGAAGGCTTTGATTTCTGGATAAAACAAAGGAAAAGGGCATCCTAGAAAAACATCTAATCGAAAAAGTCTTAAATGTATCAGAAACATGTACATTTAAGAAATATTGCCTTGTGCTTGTAATTCAGAAAACTCAATTGTCTTTAAGATAATTTCTCATTTCTCTCGCTCCTGAGGGAGAATGAGAGTTCACAGAAGCAACAAGTAATAGACCTACCAATTAGTTAGTGATTTTATTAATTTCAATTGTGTTTAAGAATGATTACTAAGTGATTAAAACTCATAATTACTAGCAACAACAAACAAACAAAATCAGTAAAGGAATTACTGCAACAGTGCTCCAATGGGAAATCATAATAGTCACAACCCTGTCCCCCCTTCCACTGGCATACTGTTGATGGAGTGACCATGCTGAGCATTTATCTACTGTTAAAGGCTCTGCGTGGTCAATCCGTCAAGTGGCCGTACAGCATTTACTGCAATGCAGCCTCCGCAGACGTCAGGGTTTTCATACGTCTTCGGCTTGAAGGAAGTTGTCAGGTAAGTGAGTTTGTGTTTATACAGGCGTACCCCCCCCCCCCTACCGTCAATCAATCTTGTGAGTGTGAAGCTGTATGTAGCCCTACGCATTGTCACAACATTTTATAGGCGCACAGTGATGCTGTACGGAGCTTGATTTGGCCTCTGCTTGCCTCCGGAGGCTCGGCAATTGCGTCCACAGCCTCCATAGGAAGCTTCCAACCACATTAGCGGATCAAGCATAAATTGGCTTTGATATTCCGGTTCCGGGTTGGAGCGAAGTCGTCATCTACACTTCGGTCACGCAGGTGGTATAACTTTTCATTACATTTCATTATAGTACAACGGTTTTGATTTGTCTAATCTTAGCAATTTCTTCTTAGCTAGCTACATAGCCGTCTTTGTATCAAAGATAATTGCGTAATTATCGTATTTCGTCGTCCTAACGTAGTCTACACTGCTTTCTGCCCAGCAGCTAGCTAACGTCCACTAGCACAGCAGCTAGCTAACGTCCACTAGCACTGTAGAAACTATTACACTCAACGACTCGATTAGTGTAGTGTTAGCTAGCTACATAGTTGTCTTTGCTGTCTTCGTATCCAAGGTAATTGTGTAGTTTAGAGTGTGTAGACTTAGAGTGATTATCTTAATTTACCGAGGTTAGCTAGCCAGCTATTTGTCGTCCTTAACGTAGGAGTCACTGCTAGCTAGCTAGCCAACAGCTAGCCAACGTCTTCCGAATTGAACTTCAACAACCCGGTCAACATTCCGTCTCGCTCCACAGGTAGTATCACATTTTCATTTCACTTCATTACAGTACAACGGTTTGATTTGTTTGATCAGTAGCTAGCTAGCTACATAGCCGTCTTTGTATCTAAGACAATTGTGTAGTCTGGAGCGATTTTCTAGGTTAGCTAGCCAGCTATTGTCGTTCTTTTAACGTAACGTTACGTAATCAACACTGCTAGCTAGCCAGCTAGCCCCGAATAGCAGCACTGTAGAAACTATTACACTCGACGGAGCGACTTGATTAGTGTAGTGTCAACAACGCAGCCACTGCCAGCTAGCCTACTCCAGCAGTACTGTATCATTTCAATCATTTTAGTCAATAAGATTCTTGCTACGTAAAGCTTAACGTTCTGAACATTCGATAAGTGTAGTCCACTTGTCATTCCAATCTCCTTTGCATTAGCGTAGCCTCTTCTGTAGCCTGTCAACTATGTGTCTATCTATCCCTGTTCTCTCCTCTCTGCACAGACCATACAAACGCTCCACACCGCGTGGCCGCAGTCACCCTAATCTGGTGGTCCCAGCGCGCACGACCCACGTGGAGTTCCAGGTCTCCGGTAGCCTCTGGAACTGCCGATCTGCGGCCAACAAGGCAGAGTTCATCTCAGCCTATGCCTCCCTCCAGTCCCTCGACTTCTTGGCACTGACGGAAACATGGATCACCACAGACAACACTGCTACTCCTACTGCTCTCTCTTCGTCCGCCCACGTGTTCTCGCACACCCCGAGAGCTTCTGGTCAGCGGGGTGGTGGCACCGGGATCCTCATCTCTCCCAAGTGGTCATTCTCTCTTTCTCCCCTTACCCATCTGTCTATCGCCTCCTTTGAATTCCATGCTGTCACAGTTACCAGCCCTTTCAAGCTTAACATCCTTATCATTTATCGCCCTCCAGGTTCCCTCGGAGAGTTCATCAATGAGCTTGATGCCTTGATAAGCTCCTTTCCTGAGGACGGCTCACCTCTCACAGTCCTGGGCGACTTTAACCTCCCCACGTCTACCTTTGAGTCATTCCTCTCTGCCTCCTTCTTTCCGCTCCTCTCCTCCTCCTCAACATCAAAACATGCAAATCAACATTAACACATAACCAAATCAACATCAACACATAACCAAATCAACATCCAACACATAACCAAATCAACATCAACACATAACCAAATCAACATTAACACATAACCAAATCAACATCCAACACATAAGCAAATCAACATCCAACACATAAGCAAATCAACATCTAACACATAACCAAATCAACATCAACACATAAGCAAATCAACATCCAACACATAACCAAATCAACATCTATCACATAACCAAATCAACATCCAACACATAACCAAATCAACATCTAACACATAACCAAATCAACATCAAACACATAACAAATCAACATCCAACACATAACCAAATCAACATCCAACACATAACCAAATCAAATTCTAACACATAACCAAATCAACATCCAACACATAACCAAATCAACATCCAACACATAACCAAATCAACATCTAACCCATAACCAAATCAAATTCTAACACATATACCAAATCAACATCTAACACATAACCAAATCAACATCAAACACATAACCAAATCAACATCCAACACATAACCAAATCAACATCCAACACATAACCAAATCAACATCAACACATAACCAAATCAACATCCAACTCATAACCAAATCAACATCTTGCCAACAAATCAACGTGACACATGCAAATCAACATCAAACACATAACCAAATCAACATCTAACACATAACCAAATCAACATCTAACACATAACCAAATCAACATCTAACACATAACCAAATCAACATCCAACACATAACCAAATCAACATCTAACACATAACCAAATCAACATCAACACATAACCAAATCAACATCCAACACATAACCAAATCAACATCCAACACATAACCAAATCAACATCAACACATAACCAAATCAATATCCAACACATAACCAAATCAGCGTCCAACACATAACCAAATCAAATTCTAACACATAACCAAATCAACATCAACACATAACCAAATCAAATTCTAACACATAACCAAATCAACATCTAACACATAACCAAATCAACATTAACACATAACCAAATCAACATCCAACACATAAGCAAATCAACATCCAACTCATAAGCAAATCAACATCTAACGCATAACCAAATCAACATCAAACACATAACCAAATCAACATCTAACACATAACCAAATCAAATTCTAACACCATAACCAAATCAACATCAACACCAACAAATCAACATCCAACACATGACCAAATCAACATCTATCACATAACCAAATCAACATCTAACACATAACCAAATCAACATCTAACACATAACCAAATCAACATCCAACACATAAGCAAATCAACATCAAACACATAACCAAATCAACATCTATACATAACCAAATCAACATCAACACATAACCAAATCAACATCTAACACATAACCAAATCAACATCAAACACATAACCAAATCAACATCCAACACATAACCAAATCAACATCCAACACATAACCAAATCAACATCCAACACATAACCAAATCAAATTCTAACACATAACCAAATCAACATCCAACACATAACCAAATCAACATTAACACATAACCAAATCAACATCTAACACATAACCAAATCAAATTCTAACACATAACCAAATCAACATCTAACACATAACCAAATCCAACATCAACACATAACAAATCAACATCCAACACATAACCAAATCAACATCCAACACATAACCAAATCAACATCCAACACATAACCAAATCAAATTCTAACACATAACCAAATCAACATCCAACACATAACCAAATCAACATCAACACATAACCAAATCAAATTCTAACACATAACCAAATCAAATTCTAACACATAACCAAATCAACATCAACACATAACCAAATCAACATCCAACACATAACCAAATCAACATCTAACACATAGCAAATCAACATCAAACACATAAGCAAATCAACATCAAACACATAACCAAATCAACATCTAACACATAACCAAATCAACATCAACACATAACCAAATCAACATCTAACACATAACCAAATCAACATCTAACACATAACCAAATCAACATCAAACACATAACCAAATCAACATCTAACACATAACCAAATCAACATCTAACACATAGCAAATCAACATCCAACACATAACCAAATCAACATCCAACACATATGCAAATCAACATCCAACACATAACCAAATCAACATCCAACACGTAACCAAATCAACATCCAACACATAACCAAATCACATCCAACACATAACCAAATCAACATCTAACACATAACCAAATCAACATCCAACACTAACCAAATCAACATCAAACACATAACCAAATCAATGTGAATCAATAGATTATAGAAATACATGTCTGCCCCTGCAAGCCAGTTGGCATTCGCGTCATCGACTCCCTCATCTGATTGGTTGAGTAGGCGGGCCTTCTGACTTTGTGGCTGTGGTAACTAGTGACAACCATGTCAGAGCTGACACCCCATTCGTCTGGCAGACATCATTCAATCGTAATCGAGACAGATCTTTTTGAAAAAGCGTGGTCACATAAAAACCGAAGGGAATTTTAACCTTAATTCCATTGCCAAAAATGTGCATCTGCACAGTTCTTCCACTAAGTCAGTTTTCAGTGAACATTGTTTAAAAAAAATAGTCCCTGTGCATAGAGTTGTATGGTTGTTAATCTTCAAAATCAATGATTTTTTTGTTTGTCAAAGCGTAATTCTGTTACCGTGTAACTACACACACACACACACACACACACACTAAGGAAGAGATAGCTGTCAAGACCAATGTCCTGGACTCACATAATACTGTCATAAACATAAACCTTTGACGGTCATTGGACTCACGTAATAATGCGGTCAGTGGATTTTGCGAAGAAAGATAATCAGATGTTCCTGAACCTTATGTAACCTTATATCAGATCTAGTCACCATGTCACCAATGTTCCATGTGTTTTATATATCTCTGCTTATAGATACACAGAGAAGCATGTCACCAATGTTCCATGTGTTTTATGTATCTCTGCTTATAGATACACAGAGAAGCATGTCACCAATGTTCCATGTGTTTTATATATCTCTGCTTATAGATACACAGAGAAGCATGTCACCAATGTTCCATGTGTTTTATATATCTCTGCTTATAGATACACGAGAAGCATGTCACCAATGTTCCATGTGTTTTATATATCTCTGCTTATAGATACACAGAGAAGCATGTCACCAATGTTCCATGTGTTTTATGTATCTCTGCTTATAGATACACAGAGAAGCATGTCACCAATGTTCCATGTGTTTTATATCTCTGCTTACTAGATACACGAGAAGCATGTCACCAATGTTCCATGTGTTTTATATATCTCTGCTTATAGATACACAGAGAAGCATGTCACCAATGTTCCATGTTTTATATATCTCTGCTTATAGATACACAGAGAAGCATGTCAAACACGTTCCATGTGTTTTATATATCTCTGCTTATAGATACACAGAAAGCATGTCACCAATGTTCCATGTGTTTTATATATCTCTGCTTATAGATACACAGAAAGCATATCACCAAATGTTCTAATATTTTATATCTCTGTATAGATACACGAAGCATGTCACCAATGTTCCATGTGTTTTATATATCTCTGTATAGATACTAGAAGCATGTCACCAATGTTCCATATTGTTTTATATATCTCTGCTTATAGATACACAGAGAAACTGTGTCCACCAATGTTTTCTGTGTTTTCTCTCTCTCTAAGCATAGATACACAGAGAAGCATGTCACCAATGTTCCGTGTGTTTCTTCTCTCTGCTTATAGATACACAGAAAGCATATACCCAAATGTTCCATATGTTTATATATCTCTGTATAAGATACACAGAAAACATGTCTTAATGTTCATGTGTTTTATATATCTCTGCTTATAGATACACACAGAGAAGCATGTCACCAATGTTCCATGTGTTTTATATATCTCTGCTTACTAGATACACGAGAAGCATGTCACCAATAGTTCCATGTGTTTTATATATCTCTGCTTATAGATACACAGAGAAGCATGTCACCAATGTTCCATGTGTTTTATATATCTCTGCTTATAGATACACAGGGAAGCATGTCACCAATGTTCCATGTGTTTTATATATCTCTGCTTATAGATACACAGGAAGCATGTCACCAATGATTCCATGTGTTTTATATATCTCTGCTTATAGATACACAGAGAAGCATGTCACCAATGATTTCCATGTGTTTTATATACTCTACTTACTAGATACACAGAAAGCATGTCACCAATGTTCCATGTGTTTTATATATCTCTGCTTATAGATACACAGAAGCATGTCACCAATGTTCCATGTGTTTTATATATCTCTGCTTATAGATACGCAGAGAAGCATGTCACCAATGTTCCATGTGTTTTATATATCTCTGCTTATAGATACACAGAAAGCATGTCACCAATGTTCCATGTGTTTTATATATCTCTGCTTATAGATACACAGAGAAGCATGTCATAATGATCCATGTGTTTTATATATCTCTGCTTATAGATACGCAGAGAAGCATGTCACCAATGTTCCATGTGTTTTATATATCTCTGCTTATAGATACACAGAAGCATGTTACCAACAAATGCTGTCTTAGTCTGACAACCTTCAGTCATATCATATCAATCATATTAAACATCTCCAATCCAAAATTAAATCTAGAGTCGGCTACCTATTTCACAACATAAAGGTTCCTTCACTCACGCTGCCAAACATAACCTCTTAAAACTGAGCTATCCTACCGATCCCTCGTCTTTGAGCGATGTCATTTACAAAATAGCCTCCAACACCCTACTCAGCCAATTGGATGCAGTCTATCCCACAGTGCCATCCGTTTTGTCTACCAAGCCCCGTATATGACCAACACTGCAACCTGTATGCTTTTGTG
>NW_027015534.1:0-11373 GCF_036934945.1 Oncorhynchus masou masou
AGATACAGATAAAACACAGTTAATATATATAGATAAAACACAGTTAATATATATAGTTAAAACACAGTTAATATATATATAGATAAAACACAGTTAAACCTCATAGTGTGGAGCTGTAGATAAAACACAGTTAATATATATAGATAAAACACAGTTAATATATGTATATATATAGATAAAACACAGTTAATATATATAGATAAAACACAGTTAATTTATATTTATAGATTAAACATTTAATATATATAGATAAAACACAGTTAATATATGTAGATAAAACACAGTTAATACATATAGAAAAAACACAGTTAATATATGTATATATATATATATATATAGATAAAACACAGTTGATATATATAGATAAAACACAGTTAATATATATATATATAGATTAAACAGTTAATATATATAGATAAAACACAGTTAAACCTCATCGTGTGGAGATATAGATAAAACACATTTAATATATATAGATAAAACACAGTTAATATAAATAGATTAAACACAGTTAATATATATAGATAAAACACAGTTAAACCTCATAGTGTGGAGATATAGATAGAACACAGTTAATATATATAGATAAAATACAGTTAATTTATATAGATAAAACACAGTTTAACCTCATAGTGTGGAGATACAGATAAAACACAGTTAATATATATAGATTAAACACAGTTAATATATATAGTTAAAACACAGTTAATATATATATATAGATAAAACACAGTTAAACTTCATAGTGTGTAGCTGTAGATAAAACACAGTTAATATATATAGATCAAACACAGTTAATATATGTATATATATAGATAAAACACAGTTAATATATATAGATAAAACACAGTTAATTTATATATATAGATTAAACAGTTAATATATATAGATAAAACACAGTTAATATATGTAGATATATATATATATATATATATATATATATATAGATAAAACACAGTTAATATATATAGATAAAACACAGTTAATATATATATAGATAAAACACAGTTAAACCTCATAGTGTGGGGATATAGATAGAACACAGTTAATATATATAGATAAAACACAGTTAATATATATAGATAAAACACAGTTAATATATATATATAAAACAGAGTTAATATATATAGATAAAACACAGTTAATATATACAGATAAAACACAGTTAAATCTCATAGTGTGGAGAAATAGATAAAACACAGTTAATATATATAGAAAAAACACAGTTAATATATGTATATATATATATAGATAAAACACAGTTAATGTATATAGATACAACACAGTTAATATATATATATATAGATAAAACACAGTTAAACCTCATAGTGTGGAGATAAAGATAAAACACCCTTAATATATATAGATAAAACACAGTTAAACCTCTTAGTGTGGAGATATAGATAAAACACAGTTAAACCTCATAGTGTGGAGATATAGATAAAACACATTTAATATATATAGATAAAACACAGATAATATATATAGATTAAACACAATTAAACATCATAGTGTGGGGATATATATAAAACACAGTTTAAACTCATTGTGTGGAGATACAGATAAAACACAGTTAATATATATAGATAAAACACAGTTAATATATAGATAAAACACAGTTAATATATATAGATAAAACACAGTTAATATATATAGATAGAACACAGTTAATATATATAGATAAAACACAGTTAATATATATAGATAGGACACAGTTAATATATATAGATAAAACACAGTTAATATATAAGATAAAACACAGTTAATATATATAGATAAAACACAGTTAATATATATAGATAAAACACAGTTAATATATAGATAAAACACAGTTAATATATGTAGATAAAACACAGTTAATATATATAGAAAAAACACAGTTAATATATATAGATAAAACACAGTTTAACCTCAGTGTGAATATAAAGATAAAACACAGTTAATATATATAGATAAAACACAGTTAATATATATAGATAAAACACAGTTAAACCTATTAGTGTGGGGATATAGATTGAACACAGTTAATATATATAGATACAACACAGTTAATATATATAGATAAAACACAGTTAATATATATAGATAAAACACAGTTAAACCTCATAGTGTGGGGATATAGATAGAACACAGTTAATATATATAGATAAAACACAGTTAATATATATAGATAAAACACAGTTAATATATATAGATAAAACACAGTTAATATATACAGATAAAACACAGTTAATATATATAGAAAAAACACAGTTAATATATGTATATATATATATATATAGATAAAAAACAGTTAATATATATAGATACAACACAGTTAATATATATATATATAGATTAAACACAGTTAATACATATAGATAAAACACAGTTAAACCTCATAGTGTGGAGATATAGATAAAACACCGTAATTATAAATAGATAAAACACAGTTAAACCTCATAGTGTGGAGATATAGATAAAACACAGTTAAACCTCATAGTGTGGAGATATAGATAAAACACATTTAATATATATAGATAAAACACAGTTAATATATATAGATTAAACACAGTTAATATATATAGATAGGACACAGTTAATATATATAGATAAAACACAGTTAATATATATAGATAAAACACAGTTAATATATATAGATAAAACACAGTTAATATATATATATAGATAAAACACAGTTAATATATGTAGATAAAACACAGTTAATATATATAGAAAAAACACAGTTAATATATATAGATAAAACACAGTTTAACCTCAGTGTGAATATAAAGATAAAACACAGTTAATATATATAGATAAAACACAGTTAATATATATAGATAAAACACAGTTAAACCTATTAGTGTGGGGATATAGATTGAACACAGTTAATATATATAGATACAACACAGTTAATATATATAGATAAAACACAGTTAATATATATAGATAAAACACAGTTAAACCTCATAGTGTGGGGATATAGATAGAACACAGTTAATATATATAGATAAAACACAGTTAATATATATAGATAAAACACAGTTAATATATATAGATAAAACACAGTTAATATATACAGATAAAAAACACTTAAATCTCATAGTGTGGAGAAATAGATAAAACACAGTTAATATATGTAGATAAAACACAGTTAATATATATAGAAAAAACACAGTTAATATATGTATATATATATATATAGATAAAAACAGTTAATATATATAGATACAACACAGTTAATATATATATATATAGATTAAACACAGTTAATACATATAACTAAAACACAGTTAAACCTCATAGTGTGGAGATATAGATAGAACACCCTTAATATATATAGATAAAACACAGTTAAACTTCTTAGTGTGGAGATATAGATAAAACACAGTTAAACCTCATAGTGTGGAGATATAGATAAAACACATTTAATATATATAGATAAAACACAGTTAATATATATAGATTAAACACAATTAAACATCATAGTGTGGGTATATATATAAAACACAGTTTAAACTCATTGTGTGGAGATACAGATAAAACACAGTTAATATATATATAGATAAAAGACAGTTAATATATATATAGATAAAACACAGTTAATATTTATAGATAAAACACAGTTAATATATAGATAAAACACAGTTAATATATATAGACAAAACACAGTTTATATATATAGATAGAACACAGTTAATATATATAGATAAAACACAGTTAATATATATAGAAAAAACACAGTTAATATATATAGATAAAACACAGTTAATATATATAGATAAAACACAGTTAAACCTCATAGTGTGGAGAAATAGATACAACACAGTTAATATATATAGATAAAACACAGTTAATATATATATAGATAAAACACAGTTAAACCTATTAGTGTGGGGATATAGATAGAACACAGTTAATATATATAGATAAAACACAGTTAATATATATAGATAAAACACAGTTAATATATATAGATAAAACACAGTTAATATATATAGATAAAACACAGTTAATATATATATAGATAAAACACAGTTAATATATGTAGATAAAACACAGTTAATATATATAGAAAAAACACAGTTAATATATATAGATAAAACACAGTTAATATATATAGATAAAACACAGTTAAACCTCATAGTGTGGGGATATAGATAGAACACAGTTAATATATATAGATACAACACAGTTAATATATATAGATAAAGCACAGTTAATATATATATAGATAAAACACAGTTATACCTCATAGTGTGGAGAAATAGATACAACACAGTTAATATATATAGATAAAACACAGTTAATATATATATAGATAAAACACAGTTATACCTCATAGTGTGGGGATATAGATAGAACACAGTTAATATATATAGATAAAACACAGTTAATATATATAGATAAAACACAGTTAATATATACTTTTCTTGTTTTGTAGATTGTTGTATTTTCATTTTTATTAAAGATGTACAAAACTAACCGAGCTGTATTTTGGTCCGCCTCTCTTTCACCAGAAGAAAACAGTTACATTAGATATAGATAAAACACAGTTAATATATATAGATAAAACACAGTTAATATATAGATAAAACACAGTTAATATATATAGATAAAACACAGTTAATATATATAGATAGAACACAGTTAATATATATAGATAAAACACAGTTAATATATATAGATAGGACACAGTTAATATATGTAGGTAAAACACAGTTAATATATATAGATAAAACACAGTTAATATATATAGATAAAACACAGTTAATATATATATAGATAAAACACAGTTAATATATGTAGATAAAACACAGTTAATATATATAGAAAAAACACAGTTAATATATATAGATAAAACACAGTTTAACCTCAGTGTGAATATAAAGATAAAACACAGTTAATATAAATAGATAAAACACAGTTAATATATAGAGATAAAACACAGTTAATATATAGATAAAACACAGTTAATATATATATAGATAAAACACAGTTAATATATATAGATAGAACACTGTTAATATATATAGATAAAACACAGTTAATATATATAGATAAAACACAGTTAATATATATAGATAAAACATAGTTAATATATATAGATAAAACACAGTTAATATATATATATATATAGATAAAACACAGTTAATATATGTAGATAAAACACAGTTAATATATATAGAAAAAACACAGTTTAACCTCAGTGTGAATATAAAGATAAAACACAGTTAATATATAAGGATAAAACACAGTTAAACCTATTAGTGTGGGGATATAGATAGAACACAGTTAATATATATAGATACAACACAGTTAATATATATATATAGGACACAGTTAATATATATAGATAAAACACAGTTAATATATATAGATAAAACACAGTTAATATATATAGATAAAACACAGTTAATATATATAGATAAAACACAGTTAATATATATAGATAAAACACAGTTAATATATATAGAAAAAACACAGTTTAACCTCAGTGTGAATATAAAGATAAAACACAGTTAATATATAAGGATAAAACACAGTTAAACCTATTAGTGTGGGGATATAGATAGAACACAGTTAATATATATAGATACAACACAGTTAATATATATAGATAGGACACAGTTAATATATATAGATAAAACACAGTTAATATATATAGATAAAACACAGTTAATATATATAGATAAAACACAGTTAATATATATATAGATAAAACACAGTTAATATATGTAGATAAAACACAGTTAATATATATAGAAAAAACACAGTTAATATATATAGATAAAACACAGTTAATATATATAGATAAAACACAGTTAAACCTCATAGTGTGGGGATATAGATAAAACACAGTTAAACCTCATAGTGTGGGGATATAGATAGAACACAGTTAATATATATAGATACAACACAGTTAATATATATAGATAAAGCACAGTTAATATATATATAGATAAAACACAGTTAAACCTCATAGTGTGGGGATATAGATAGAACACAGTTAATATATATAGATAAAACACAGTTAATATATATAGATAAAACACAGTTAATATATATATATAACAGAGTTAATATATATAGATAAAACACAGTTAATATATACAGATAAAAAACACTTAAATCTCATAGTGTGGAGAAATAGATAAAACACCGTTAATATATGTAGATAAAACACAGTTAATATATGTATATATATATATATATAGATAAAAAACAGTTAATATATATAGATACAACACAGTTAATATATATATATATAGATTAAACACAGTTAATATATATAGATAAAACACAGTTAAACCTCATAGTGTGGAGATATAGATAAAACACCGTAATTATAAATAGATAAAACACAGTTAAACCTTATAGTGTGGAGATATAGATAGAACACCCTTAATATATATAGATAAAACACAGTTAAACTTCTTAGTGTGGAGATATAGATAAAACACAGTTAAACCTCATAGTGTGGAGATATAGATAAAACACATTTAATATATATAGATAAAACACAGTTAATATATATAGATTAAACACAATTAAACATCATAGTGTGGGTATATATATAAAACACAGTTTAAACTCATTGTGTGGAGATACAGATAAAACACAGTTAATATATATATAGATAAAAGACAGTTAATATATATATAGATAAAACACAGTTAATATTTATAGATAAAACACAGTTAATATATAGATAAAACACAGTTAATATATATAGACAAAACACAGTTAATATATATAGATAGAACACAGTTAAATATATAGATAAACACAGTTAATATATATAGATAGGACACAGTTAATATATATAGATAAAACACAGTTAATATATATAGATAAAACACAGTTAATATATATAGATAAAACACAGTTAATATATGTAGATAAAAACACAGTTAATATATATAGAAAAAACACAGTTAATATATATAGATAAAACACAGTTTAACCTCAGTGTGAATATAAATATAAAACACAATTAATATATATAGATAAAACACAGTTAATATATATAGATAAAACACAGTTAATATATATAGATAAAACACAGTTAAACCTCATAGTGTGGAGAAATAGATACAACACAGTTAATATATAGATAAAACACAGTTAATATATATATAGATAAAACAAAGTTATTCCTCATAGAGTGTGGATATAGATAGAACACAGTTAATATATATAGATAAAACACAGTTAATATATATAGATAAAACACAGTTAATATATACTTTTCTTGTTTTGTAGATTGTTGTATTTTTTCATTTTTATTAAAGATGTACAAAACTAACCGAGCTGCATTTTGGTCTGCCTCTCTTTCACCAGAAGAAAACAGTTACATTAGATATAGATAAAACACAGTTAATATATATCGATAAGAAACACAGTTAATGTGTATAGATAAAACACATTTAATATATATATAGATAAAACACATTTAATATATATATAGATAAAACACATTAATATATAAAAGATAAAACACAGTTAATATATATAGATAAAACACAGTTAATGTGTATAGATAAAACACAGTTAATATATATATAGATAAAACACAGTTAAACCTCATAGTGTGGAGATATAGATAAAACACATTTAATATATATATAGATAAAACACAGTTAATATATATAGATTAAACACAATTAAACATCATAGTGTGGGGATATATATAAAACACAGTTTAAACTCATTGTGTGGAGAAACAGATAAAACACAGTTAATATATGTAGATAAAAGACAGTTAATATATAGATAAAACACAGTTAATATATATAGATAAAACACAGTTAATATATATAGATGGAACACAGTTAATATATATAGATAAAACACAGTTAATATATATAGATAGGACACAGTTAATATATATAGAAAAACACAGTTAATATATATAGATAAAACACAATTAATATATATAGATAAAACACAGTTAATATATATAGATAAAACACAGTTAATATATATAGATAAAACACAGTTAATATATGTAGATAAAACACAGTTAATATATATAGAAAAAACACAGTTAATATATATAGATAAAACACAGTTTAACCTCAGTGTGAATATAAAGATAAAACACAGTTAATATATATAGATAAAACAGAGTTAATATATATAGATAAAACACAGTTAATATATATAGATAAAACACTGTTAAACCTCATAGTGTGGAGAAATAGATACAACACAGTTAATATATATAGATAAAACACAGTTAAACCTCATAGTGTGGGGATATAGATAGAACACAGTTAATATATATAGATAAAACACAGTTAATATATATATACATATATATATATATATATATATATATATATATATATATATATATATAAAACAGAGTTAATATATATAGATAAAACACAGTTAATATATACAGATAAAACACAGTTAAATCTCATAGTGTGGAGAAATAGATAAAACACAGTTAATATATATAGAAAAAACACAGTTAATATATGTATATATATATATAGATAAAACACAGTTAATATATATAGATACATTTTACATTTACATTTAAGTCATTTAGCAGACGCTCTTATCCAGAAGCGAATTACAAATTGGTGAATTCACCTTCTGACATCCAGTGGAACAGCCACTTTACAATAGTGCATCTAAATCATTTAAGGGGGGTGAGAAGGATTGCTTTATCCCTATCCTAGGTACAACACAGTTAATATATATATATATATATATATATATAGATAAAACACAGTTAAACCTCATAGTGTGGAGATATAGATAAAACACATTTAATATATATAGAAAAAACACAGTTAATATATATAGATTAAACACAATTTAGCATCATAGTGTGGGGATATATATAAAACACAGTTTAAACTCATTCTGTGGAGATACAGATAAAACACAGTTAATATATATAGATAAACACAGTTAATATATATATAGATAAAACACAGTTAATATATATAGATAAAACACAGTTAAACCTCATAGTGTGGGGATATAGATAAAACACAGTTAATATATATAGATAAAACACAGTTAATATATATATAGATAAAACACATTTAAATATCAGTGTGGATATATAGATAAAACACAGTTAAACCTCATAGTGTGGAGATATAGCTAAAACACATCTAATATATATAGATAAAACTCAGTTAAACCTCATAGTGTGGGGATATAGATAAAACACAGTTAATATATAGAAAAAACACAGTTAATATACATAGATAAAACACCGTTAATATATATATAGATAAAACACAGTTAAACCTCATAATTAGTGGAGAGATATAGATAAAACACATTTAATATATATAGATAAAACACGTTAATATATAAAGATAAAACACAGTTAATATATATAGATTAAACACAGTTAAACTTCAGTGTGGATATATATATAAAGCACAGGTAATATATGTAGATAAAACACAGTTAATATATATAGAAAAAACACAGTTAATCCCTCTTAGTGTGGAGATATAAGAAAAAAACATGATTAATATATATAGATAAAACACAGTTAATATATATAGATAAAACACAGTTTAACCTCATAGTGTGGAGAAACAGATAAAACACAGTTAATATATATAGATAAAACACAGTTAATATATATAGATAAAACACAGTAAATATATATAGTTAAAACACAGTTAATATATATAGATTAAACACAGTTAATATATGTATATATATATATATAGATAAAACACAGTTAATATATATAGATAAAACACAGTTAATATATATATATAGATTAAACAGTTAATAATATATATAGATAAAACAAAGTTAATATATGTAGATAAAACACAGTTAATATATATATATAGATTAAAAGGTTAATATATATAGATAAAACACAGTTAAACCTCATAGATTGGAGAAATAGACAAAACACTGTTAATATAAATAGATAAAACACAGTTAATCCTCTTAGTGTAGATATAGATAAAAACTGAATTTAAACCTCCATGGTATGGAGATATAGATAAAACACAGTTAATATATGTAGATAAAACACAGTTAATATATAAATAGAAAAAAACACAGTTAATATATATTTAGATAAAACACAGTTAATATATATAGATAAAACACAGTTAAACCTCATAGTGTGGAGATATAGATACAACACGCTAATATATATAGATAAAACACAGTTAAACATCATAGTGTGGGGATATAGATAAAAACACAGTTAATATATAGATAAAACACAGTTAATATATATAGATAAAACACAGTTAATATATAGATAAAACACAGTTAATATATATAGATAAAACACAGTTAATATATATAGTTAAAACACAGTTAATATATATATAGATAAAACACAGTTAAACCTCATATTGTGGAGCTATAGATAAAACACAGTTAAAGCTCATAGTGGGGCGGCAGGGTAGCCTATCGGCCAGGAGCTGCTGGACTAGTAACCGTAAGTTTGTGTTCGAATCCCAGAGCTGACATGGTACCATGGTACATGGTACACCTGAACAGGCAGTTAACCCACTGTTCCTAGGCCGTCATTGAAAATAAGAATTTGTTCTTAACTGACTTGCCTTGTAAAAATAAAAGGTAAAATAAAAAAGGTAAAAAAAAATGGAAAAAATAAAACACATTTAATATATATGCATAAACACAGTTGAACCTCTAGTGTGGAGATGTAGATAAAACACAGTTAATATATATAGAAAAAAACACAGTAAATATATATATATAGATAAAAAACACAGTTAATATATATAGATAAAACACAGTTAATATATATAGATAAAACACAGTTTAACCTCATAGTGTGGAGATACAGATAAAACACAGTTAATATATATAGATAAACACAGTTAATATATATAGTTAAAACACAGTTAATATATATATAGATAAAACACAGTTAAACCTCATAGTGTGTAGCTGTAGATAAAACACAGTTAATATATATATAGATAAAACACAGTTAATTTATATATAGATTAAACAGTTAATATATATAGATAAAACACAGTTAATATACGTAGATATATATATATATAGATAAAACACAGTTAATATATATAGATAAAACACAGTTAAACCTCATCGTGTGGAGATATAGATAAAACACAGTTAATATAAATAGATTAAACACAGTTAATATATATATATATATATATATAGATAAAACACAGTTAATATATATAGATAAAACACAGTTAAACCTCATAGTGTGGAGATATAGATACAACACCGTTAATATATATAGATAAAACGCAGTTAAACCTCTTAGTGTGGAGATATGGATAAAACACAGTTAAACCTCATAGTGTGGGGATATAGATAAAACACAGTTAATATATATAGATAAAACACAGTTAATATATATAGATAAAACACAGT
>NW_027015535.1:0-11371 GCF_036934945.1 Oncorhynchus masou masou
AGATCCTGCCACGTGTCAGGATTTGGCCAGGGTTGTTCCGGGTTTTGGTCACTAGATGCCCCCATTGTGCTTTTTGACCTTATGTTTTTCCCTTGATCCCCATTTTATTTGCACCTGTGCCTCGTTTTCCCTGATTGTATTTAAACCCTTAGTTTCCACTCAGTTCTTGTGTTTGTATGTACCCAGCCCTAGTGTGCTTGTTCCAGCAGTTCAGTGGATCTCTTGTGGAATTCTTTTTTGTTTTTGAGTATCTCTGAGCTTTTTGTGCTATTCCTACCACCTTTTGGATTTGCCATTTTTGAATTGAAGGACTTCTCCTTTTTACTTTATTAAATACAGGTCTTAAGTACTGCTGTGTCTGCCTCATCTTCTGGGTTCTGCTGACTATTCGTGGCTCAGTTGGTTAAGTGACTGTTTTCTCACTCCGGAGACTCAGGTTCGTAACCGGGTCTGACAGAAACACAGGACTGAACCCAGAGGCAGCCAGTTCCCAGGACCTTTTTCCATGCTGTCCCACCACCAGGAGACTGTCCAACGCACGACCGCTCTGGTTCAGCAAGAGGCCTTAATGGGCTAGACATTCTCATCTTCTGTCGGAGATGTGACTTCCCATTGGCAAATATCTGATCGTCTTACCCCGGCAACAGTTCCGATCCAGTACCTCAGATTCACGTACCCATGGCAGTTAACCCCTAGCTGAACCTCGTCTTCCACCTCCCCAACGGTTCTCAGGTGATCCAAGTGCTTGCAAAGGTTTCTCACCCAATGTTCTCTCTCCTTTGAGCTACAACCCTCTTCGTTTCCCACCGGCGTCAATCGCTTATATCATCACCCTGCTGTCGGAATAAGCCCTGGCCCTGGCTACTGCTGTGTGGGATGCCCATAGTTCCTGCTGTGCCAGCTACTCTGCCTTTGCTGGGAATTCAACGAGTGTTTCAAGGCCCAAACGCAGTGGTTCAGCTCAGCCAAACAGCTCTGACTCTCCACCAAGGTTGGGCGTGGCGTGACGGACTATGCCATCCAGTTCCGCACGGTGGCAGCAGCAAGTGGCTGGAACAACGGCGCTCACGGTGTGCTTTCTGAAAGGCCTTTCCGACACTATCCAAGATGAACTGGCCACTTGGGAACCACCGGACAATCTCGAGTCCTGATCAAGTTGGCCTCACGCATTGACCAGCGTCAGAGAGAGAACTCAACCGTAGACCTCTAGCCCCTATCGATTGACTCGGGTCCCACCTTTGTCCTCGCTGGCTCCATCGGAACCCACCGTCTGCTCATTCCAGTCACCCCTCTCCTGGGACAACCACAAGCTTCACCTTCAAGCCTTGGTAGACTCTGGAGCCGCAGGTAACTTCATGGATGGTGTCTGGGCGAAGGAGAATGGCGTTCCCTCTGAACTTCTAAGTGAACCCATGAGGGTCACTACATTGGATGGAAGCCCTTTGGGATCTGGACTTGTCACTCATGTCACTACCTCCTTGCGACTTTCAGTTTCACAACACCAGGAATTGATGAACTTTCATTTGATCTCCTGTTCCGAGTTCCCTCTCGTCCTTGGATACCCCTGGCTTCACAGCCATAACCCTCACATCGACTGGTCTGTGGGCACTATCAAGCAGTGGTGTCCTACGTGCCAAGCTACTTGTATTTTCCAGAATTCCCGAGTTCTACTCCGGAGTCTTTAGAATCCATCGACCTGACCCGAGTTCCCGAGTGTTACCATGACCTCAAACTGGTGTTTAGCAAACAGAGGGCCACCATGCTACCACCCCATAGACCTTACGATTGCCCCATCGACCTGTTTCCGGGCACTTGCCCTCCCAGGGGTCGGATCTTTTCCCTATCTCCACCCGATTGAGCTGCTATGGATACCTACATCAGGCGCTCTGGGATAGGCCTCATGCGTCCATCCACCTCCAGTGGGAGCAGGAGGTTTCATTTTGTGGCCAAGAAAGGCAGGTTGATTCGTCCTTGCATCGACCTACAGGGACTCAATGCTGCAGTCCGTAACCGTTACCCGCTACCCCTTATGGCCACAGCCTTGGCGAGCTGCTCAGGGAAGCAGTTGTTTCACTAAGCTTGAGTATGCGGAGCATACCATGTTAGTTAGGATCGGACCTGGTGGCCGAAGGTGGAAGATGCTCCCAGCAACGCCTACTGGTCACTATGAATACTTGGTGATCCCCTTCGGCCTGACCAACGCCCCAGCGGTGTTCCAAGCGCTCATAAACGATGTGCTTAGGGATATGCTTAACATATTTGTGTTTGTTTACTTGGATGACATCCTCATCTTTTCGAGCTCCCTTCAAGACACACTAAGCATGTCAGACAAGTACTCAAACGCCTCCTGGACAGCCATCTGTACGTTAAGCCGGAAAAATGTGAATTCCATTCATCCGAGTACAATTCCTGGGATTTGTAGTGGAACCCGGTCGAGTCCAAATGGACCCCAGGAAGGTAGGGGCGTGGCGGATTGGCCCACCCCAAATCCGTTAAGGAAGTTCAGCGTTTCCTGGGCTTCACAAGCTTTTACCGCAAGTTCATCAAGAACTTCAGCTTGGTGGCAGCCCCTCTCTCAGCTTTAACCAAGGGTGGCAATGCAAGGTTTTGTGGGGGAAGAGAAGCTGAGACGGCCTTCAAGGACTCAAGCACGTTCTCTCTGCTCCCATCCTGATACTACCGACTACGGATGAACCATTTGTGGTGGAGGTAGACGCATCAGGGTTGGTGTTGGAGCTGTCCTGTCTCAGAGGGGTGAAGACAGAAGCTTCATCCGTGCGCTTTCTTCTCACACCGGCTTACCCCGACTGAGAGGAATACGATGTGGGGGATCGTGAACTCTAGCGGTTAAGATGGCATTGAAGGATTGGAGACACTGGCTCGAGGGGCTTCTCACCCGTTTCAAGTGCTTACCGGACCACAAAAATCTGGAGTATATCCAGCAGGGAAGCGGTTGAACTCTAGACAAGCTAGATGGTCTCTTTTCTTCAATCGATTCCAGTTTATCCTCACCTGTCGGCCCGGGTCCAGAAGAATCTCAAACCAGATGCCCTGTCCAGTCTACGCTCCTGCCATTCGAGATGACACGGACATGCCTGTCCTTCCTGCTGCTAAGATTGTGGCTCCGATCTCGTGGCAAGTTGAGGATACCGTGAGACGTGCTCAAGCTAGCGAACCGGACCCGAAAGGAGGTCCTGCCAATCGGTTGTTTGTCCCCAAGGCAGTGAGGACTCAGGTCCTTCTGTGGGGGCACTCCTCTCGCCTCACCTGTCATCCGGGCGTAGGTCGCACCTTGGAGTTCATCCAGCGTAAGTTCTGGTGGCCTACCATAAGAGAAGAGCGTTGCCACTTTCGTCAATGCCTGTCCCGTGTGCTGCCAGGGCAAATCTTCTCACCTCCGCCCTCAAGGACTCCTTCACCCTTTACCTGTTCCCCACAGACCCTGGTCCCATATCTCATTGGACTTTATTACTGGACTTCCTCCATCCCATGGCAATACTACTATCCTAGTCATAATCGACAGGTTTTCAAAGGCGGCCAGGTTCGTCCCTCTGACTAAGTTACCTTCTGCCAAGGAAACGGCTGAGTTGGTAATTAATCATGTGTTCCGAGTCTTCGGCATTCCTCAAGATATGGTTTCTGACAGAGGTCCCCAGTTCGCCTCAAGGTTTTGGAAGGCCTTCTGCCAACTCAGACTGGCAGGCCCCAGTCTATCTTCAGGGTACCATCCGAGTCCAACGGCCAAACAGAGAGGATGAATCAAGGCTGGAAACCACCCTCCGATGTATGACTCGTGACAACCGTCCACATGGTCATCCTTTGTTTGAGCCCAGATCTGGCGCACAACACCTTGCGCTCCTCCTCCACTGGTATGTCCCTTGCAGTGTCAGTTTGGCTATGCTCCTCCCATTGTTCCCGGACCAGGAGGCAGAGTCAGGGAGTGCCTTCAGCCTTGAAGTTCGTCAGACGCTGTCGGCTTATGTGGAGGAAGACCCGTCTTAATCTTATGCGTTCCTCACAGAGGTACCAACAACAAGCCAACAGACGTCGCCGTCCCGGGCCTACCCTGCGCCCCGGCCAGAGAGTCTGGCTCTCCACAAAGAGACTTACCTCTACGGGTGGAGTCTCGCAAGCTGTCCCAAAATACATCGGTCCCTTCAAGGTTGCCAGGAGAGTTAACCCAGTTTCTTATCGCCTACACTTACCCAGATCCTTAAGATTAATCCCACATTTCACATTTCATTGTTAAAACCTGTTGTTTTCTCCCCTTGTCCCGGCAGACAGACCTCCCCTCCGCCTCGTGTCATTGGAGGCCAGCCGGCTTATACCGTCCATGGATACTGGATTCCCGCCGGGTGCAGCGGTCCTGGCAGTATCTGGTGGACTGGGAAGGCTACGGTCCCGAGGAGCGCTCCTGGAGTTCCTGCCAAAGGCATCCTGGACCCTGGCCTCATTCGTCAGTTCAGGGCCCCTCCCACCCTGAGAGAGCTGGTAGGAACGTCAGGAGCCGTTCCTAGGGGGGGGATTCTGTCAGGATTTGGCCAGGGTTGTTCCGGGTTTGGTCACTAGATGCCCCCATTGTGCTTTTTGACCTTATGTTTTTTTCCTTGTTCCCCATTATTATTTGCACCTGTGCCTCGTTTCCCCTGATTGTATTAAAACCCTTAGTTTTCTCTCCAGTTCTGTGCTCTGTGTTTGTATGTTAGCACCCAGCCCTAGTGTTCTGTGTATTCTTGTCGATTCCGGTGGATGCCCTTGTGGAATTCTGTTTTGTTTGAGTATCTCTTGAGGCTTTTTTGTGCTATTCCTACCACCTTTTGGATTTGACATTTTTGTATTTGAGGACTTCCCTTTTTACTTTATTAAATACACCGTCTTAAGTACTGCTGTGTCTGCCTCATCTTCTGGGTTCTGCTGACTATTCGTGGCTCAGTTGGCTAAGTGACTGTTTCTCACTCCGGAGACCCAGGTTAGTAACCCGGGTCCTGACAATACGTCTTGTCTGAACCATTGAATTAAACTCCACTTTGTCTCTGTACTGATGTTTTGCCTGTTTGATTGCCTTACGGAGGGAATAACTACACTGTTTGTGTTCGGCCATATTCCCAGTCACCTTGCCATGGTTAAATGCGGTGGTTCGCACTCCCAGTCCGTGTGATCAAAACAATCTTGAAGTATGGATTCCGATTGGTCAGACCAGCATTGAATAGACCTTAGCACGGGTACTTCCTGTTTGAGTTACTGCCTATAGGAAGGAAGGAGCAAAATGGAGTCTTGATCAGATTTGTCAAAGGGAGGGCCTATGCATTTAGAAAAGTTGAGTAGCAGTTGTCCAATGTTTTACCAGGGCGAGTACTATAGTCAATGTGTTGGTAGAACTTCGGTAGTATTTTCCTCAAATTTACTTTGTTTCAATCCCCAGCTACAATAAAGCAGCCTCAGGATATGTGGTTTCCAGTTTGCATAAAGGCCAGTGTAGCTCTTTGAGGGCCGTCGTGTTATCGGCTTGAGGTGGAAAATACACGGCTGTGACTATAACAGAAGGGAATTCTCTTGGGAGGTAATACGGTCGGCATTTGTTTGAGGTATTCTCGGTCGGTGAAGAAAATGACTTGAGTTTCTGTATGTTATCACAATCACACCACGAGTAGTTAATCATGAAACATACACCCCTGGCTTTCTTCTTCTCTGAGAGTTATTTATTCCTGTCTGTGCAATGTACTTAGAACCCAGATGTCTGTATGGACGGGGACAGTATATCCCGAGGAAGCCATGTTTCTGTGAAACAGAGTATGTTGCAATCCCCGATGTCTTTCTGGAAGGAGATCCTCGCCCAGAGCCTGTCTACTTTATTATCCAGAGACTGAACATTAGCGAGTAATATACTCAGAAGTGGTGGATGGTGTGCACGCCTCCTGAGTAGGTCTAGGAGTCCACTCCGAATACCTCTTCTCCGCCAGCAGTGTTTTGGAGCAGCCTCTGGAATAAGTTAAATTGCTCTGAGTGGTACGAACAAAGGATCCAACTCGGGAAAGTCGTATTCCTGGATGTAATGCTGGTGAGTCACCGCCGCTCTGAATACCAAAAGTTATTTCCGGCTGTATGTAATAACACAACTTCTTCAGGAGGTTATTAGTGTAAGAAAAAACACACAAAAAAACTAATAACTGAAAATTTGCAGCATATCTGTCGGCACCATCTTACAAGGGCATGGCTTGTGTATTCAAGCAGAGCTGACGCCGCTTTCTTTCTTTTTGTTGTCGCATTTTTGGAAAAGATACTCTCATTTGAGCAGTGATGTTGTTAGTTTCTGGAATAATATCAGGACCAATTTGAAAGCACATGAGCATTTACCAAACACAGAGAGTTTGAGCCACCTTGCGGAAAGATTGAAAACAGGCACAACCATTGACGCAATCAACCGAACTGGCAGCGAGCTGGATCGCATCCTGACAAAGCCCCTGGGAAGAAGTGCTGGCTGGTTGCTCTGTGTGTTTTCTACTTCAAAGGTACTAGAAGGCTGGGGTTCAAGCCCTTTTTTTATTTCCTGAAGTTGTTTTCACCTTTCAGCTCATAAGTGAGTGAGTGAGTGAGTGAGTGAGTGAGTGAGTGAGTGAGTGTGTGAGTGAGTGAGTGTGAGAGACTGAACTGAGTAATCTATCCACAAAGTAGATGGATGGAGGACTTACAGCTAGATAGGGAGGCGCTTACCCGCATTGCCATGATGACCCAGGACCATTACCCAGTGAAATTGGCTATTACCTCCAGGCTGCAAAATAAGTACACAGTTAATTTCTTCTCACAGTCTGGTATAAAATGTTTCTTATTGTTCATAATCATATTTTACAATTGATCTGATCTCTCCCCTTCTCCATTTTGTCCCTGCCTCTTTCTCCATCCTTCCCTCCCTCTCTCTATGCAGATTGTCCAAATGCAGGATGATGTCAGTACGGACACGTTTGTCCAGGACCTCTCCATGACCCTGCAGCCTGTGAAGGTGGCCCTCACACTGCCTTCCTAGAGTTCAGCTGACCTGCTGCCTCTGCTCACTGACCAGGGTGAGTACTCATTCATCCCATCTCATCCTGTCTTTGAATGCTTGTCTCTCTCCTCCACCTTTAGGACCAATACATCTTCAAACCTTTGGAGTAAAGTAAAAAATATATATAATTTTTGTTGATTATCTGATCCATCTTCTACGACAGGTGTGCATTTATCTCTCTCTTGTATTTTACAAGGACTTTCCCCGTCCCTCTTTATCTATCTCCTTCCCCTTTCTCCCTCTCTCTCTTCTCTCTCTTGCTCTCTTTCCCTCCTCCCATCTTTCTCTCACTCACACACACGCTGCACTGGCCCAGTATCTTCTACGACCTCTTTCACAGACTCCTGCAGTCCTAGCATGGATGTGGATCCCAACACAGCATGTGCAACCCTCTCTGTCTAGCATTTAAGTATTGAAAAGGTGTGGGGCTACGAAGAAAAATAGAAGAGTGCATATTGAAGTCACATATGGCATAGAGTGCAACAAGCACTGGAATGTTCCAGGGGATGAAGGATGAGGGGAAGTGTGGTTGTGAGACATGTATGGTTGCGGTGGGAACATGTGGGTCTGAGAAGGTGTGATAGTGTCAGCTAGCTACATAGTTGTGCAGGTTTAGAGTGTGTAGACTTCAGAGTGATTATCTTAATTTGCGAGGTTAGCTGGCCAGCTGTTGTAGGTCTTAACGTAGGAAATGCTGCTAGCTAACTCTAACTACCCGGTCAACATTCCGCGTCGCTCCACAGGTAGTATCACATTTTCATTTCACTTCATTACAGTACAACGGTTTGATTTGTTTGATCGTAGCTAGCCAGCTACATAGCCGTCTTTGTATCTAAGACAATTGTGTAGTCTAGAGCGATTTTCTAGGTTAGCTGGCCAGCTATTGTCGTTCTTCTAACGTAGCTAGCCAGCTAGCCCCGAATAGCAGCACTGTAGTAACTATTACAGTACAACGGTTTGTTTTGTTTGATCGTAGCTAGCTAGCTACATAGCCGTCTTTGTATCTAAGACAATTGTGTAGCCTAGAGCGATTTTCTAGGTTAGCTGGCCAGCTATTGTCGTTCTTCTAACGTAGCTAGCCAGCTAGCCCCCGAATAACAGCACTGTAGTAACTATTACAGTACAACGGTTTGTTTTGTTTGATCGTAGCTAGCTAGCTACATAGCCGTCTTTGTATCTAAGACAATTGTGTAGCCTAGAGCGATTTTCTAGGTTAGCCAGCCAGCTATTGTCGTTCTTTTAAAGTAGTTCTTTTAAGGCTTGCAATCAACCTTGCTAGCTAGCCAGCTAGCCCCGAATAGCAGCACTGTAGAAACTATTACACTCGAAGGAACGACTTGATTAGTGTAGTGTCAACATCGCAGCCACTACCAGCTAGCCTACTCCAGCAGTACTGTATCATTTCAATCATTTTAGTCAATAAGATTCTTGCTACGTAAGCTTAACTTTCTGAACATTCGAGCGTGTAGTCCACTTGTCATTCAATCTCCTTTGCATTAGCGTAGCCTCTTCTGTACCCTGTTAACTATGTGTCTATCTATCCCTGTTCTCTCCTCTCTGCACAGACCATACAAACGCTCCACACCGCGTGGCCTGGCCACCTAATCTGGTGGTCCCAGCGCGCACGACCCACGTGGAGTTCCTGGTCTCCGGTAGCCTCTGGAACTGCCGATCTGCGGCCAACAAGGCAGAGTTCATCTCAGCCTATGCCTCCCTCCAGTCCCTCGACTTCCTGGCACTGACGGAAACATGGATCACCACAGATAACACTGCTACTCCTACTGCTCTCTCTTCGTCCGCCCACGTGTTCTCGCACACCCCGAGAGCTTCTGGTCAGCGGGGTGGTGGCACCGGGATCCTCATCTCTCCCAAGTGGTCATTCTCTCTCTCTCCCCTTACCCATCTATCTATCGCCTCCTTTGAATTCCATGCTGTCACAGTTACCAGCCCTTTCAAGCTTAACATTCTTATCATTTATCGCCCTCCAGGTTCCCTCGGAGAGTTCATCAATGAGCTTGATGCCTTGATAAGCTCCTTTCCTGAGGACGGCTCACCTCTCACAGTCCTGGGCGACTTTAACCTCCCCACGTCTACCTTTGACTCATTCCTCTCTGCCTCCTTCTTTCCCTCCTCTCCTCTTTTGACCTCACCCTCTCACCTTCCCCCCTACTCACAAGGCAGGCAATACGCTCGACCTCATCTTTACTAGATGCTGTTCTTCCACTAACCTCACTGCAACTCCCCTCCAAGTCTCCGACCACTACCTTGTATCCTTTTCCCTCTCGCTCTCATCCAACACTTCCCACACTGCCCCTACTCGGATGGTATCGCGCCGTCCCAACCTTCGCTCTCTCTCCCCCGCTACTCTTTCCTCTTCCATCCTATCATCTCTTCCCTCTGCTCATACCTTCTCCAACCTTTCTCCTGACTCTGCCTCCTCAACCCTCCTCTCTTCCCTTTCTGCATCCTTTGACTCTCTATGTCCCCTATCCTCCAGGCCGGCTCGGTCCTCCCCTCCCCGCTCCGTGGCTCGATGACTCATTGCGAGCTCACAGAACAGAGCTCCGGGCAGCCGAGCGGAAATGGAGGAAAACTCGCCTCCCTGCGGACCTGGCATCCTTTCACTCCCTCCTCTCTACATTTTCCTCCTCTGTCTCTGCTGCTAAAGCCACTTTCTACCACTCTAAATTCCAAGCATCTGCCTCTAACCCTAGGAAGCTCTTTGCCACCTTCTCCTCCCTCCTGAATCCTCCTCCCCCTCCCCCCTCCTCCCTCTCTGCAGATGACTTCGTCAACCATTTTGAAAAGAAGGTCGACGACATCCGATCCTCGTTTGCTAAGTCAAACGACACCGCTGGTTCTGCTCACACTGCCCTACCCTGTGCTCTGACCTCTTTCTCCCCTCTCTCTCCAGATGAAATCTCGCTTCTTGTGACGGCCGGCCGCCCAACAACCTGCCCGCTTGACCCTATCCCCTCCTCTCTTCTCCAGACCATTTCCGGGACCTTCTCCCTTACCTCACCTCGCTCATCAACTCATCCCTGACCGCTGGCTACGTCCCTTCCGTCTTCAAGAGAAGCGAGAGTTGCACCCCTTCTGAAAAAACCTACACTCGATCCCTCCGATGTCAACAACTACAGACCAGTATCCCTTCTTTCTTTTCTCTCCAAAACTCTTGAACGTGCCGTCCTTGGCCAGCTCTCCCGCTATCTCTCTCAGAATGACCTTCTTGATCCAAATCAGTCAGGTTTCAAGACTAGTCATTCAACTGAGACTGCTCTTCTCTGTATCACGGAGGCGCTCCGCACTGCTAAAGCTAACTCTCTCTCCTCTGCTCTCATCCTTCTAGACCTATCGGCTGCCTTCGATACTGTGAACCATCAGATCCTCCTCTCCACCCTCTCCGAGTTGGGCATCTCCGGCGCGGCCCACGCTTGGATTGCGTCCTACCTGACAGGTCGCTCCTACCAGGTGGCGTGGCGAGAATCTGTCTCCTCGCCACGCGCTCTCACCACTGGTGTCCCCCAGGGCTCTGTTCTAGGCCCTCTCCTATTCTCGCTATACACCAAGTCACTTGGCTCTGTCATAACCTCATGGTCTCTCCTATCATTGCTATGCAGACGACACACAATTAATCTTCTCCTTTCCCCCTTCTGATGACCAGGTGGCGAATCGCATCTCTGCATGTCTGGCAGACATATCAGTGTGGATGACGGATCACCACCTCAAGCTGAACCTCGGCAAGACGGAGCTGCTCTTCCTCCCGGGGAAGGACTGCCCGTTCCATGATCTCGCCATCACGGTTGACAACTCCATTGTGTCCTCCTCCCAGAGCGCTAAGAACCTTGGCGTGATCCTGGACAACACCCTGTCGTTCTCAACCAACATCATGGCGGTGGCCCGTTCCTGTAGGTTCATGCTCTACAACATCCGCAGAGTACGACCCTGCCTCACACAGGAAGCGGCGCAGGTCCTAATCCAGGCACTTGTCATCTCCCGTCTGGATTACTGCAACTCGCTGTTGGCTGGGCTCCCTGCCTGTGCCATTAAACCCCTACAACTCATCCAGAACGCCGCAGCCCGTCTGGTGTTCAACCTTCCCAAGTTCTCTCACGTCACCCCGCTCCTCCGCTCTCTCCACTGGCTTCCAGTTGAAGCTCGCATCCGCTACAAGACCATGGTGCTTGCCTACGGGCTGTGAGGGGAACGGCACCGCAGTACCTCAGGCTCTGATCAGGCCCTACACCCAAACAAGGGCACTGCGTTCATCCACCTCTGGCCTGCTCGCCTCCCTACCACTGAGGAAGTACAGTTCCCGCTCAGCCCAGT
>NW_027015536.1:0-11368 GCF_036934945.1 Oncorhynchus masou masou
ATTTGGCACAGCCTCATCTACACCACCATCTCCTGACTTGGCACAGCCTCATCTACACCACCATCTCCTGACTTGGCACAGCCTCATCTACACCACCATCTCTATCCTGATTTGGCACAGCCTCATCTACACCACCATCTCTATCCTGATTTGGCACAGCCTCATCTACACCACCATCTCTATCCTGATTTGACACAGCCTCATCTACACCACCATCTCTATCCTGATTTGGCACAGCCTTATCTACACCACCATCTCCTGACTTGGCACAGCCTCATCTACACCACCATCTCTATCCTGATTTGGCACAGCCTCATCTACACCACCATCTCTATCCTGATTTGGCACAGCCTCATCTACACCACCATCTCCTGATTTGGCACAGCCTCATCTACACCACCATCTCCTGACTTGGCACAGCCTCATCTACACCACCATCTCTATCCTGACTTGGCACAGCCTCATCTACACCACCGTCTCTATCCTGATTTGGCACAGCCTCATCTACACCACCATCTCTATCCTGATTTGGCACAGCCTCATCTACACCACCATCTCTATCCTGATTTGGCACAGCCTCATCTACACCACCATCTCTATCCTGACTTGGCACAGCCTCATCTACACCACCATCTCTATCATCTCATCACCACCATCTCTATCCTGACTTGGCACAGCCTCATCTACACCACCATCTCTATCCTGATTTGGCACAGCCTCATCTACACCACCATCTCTATCCTGACTTGGCACAGCCTCATCTACACCACCATCTCTATCCTGACTTGGCACAGCCTCATCTACACCACAATCTCTAGCCTGACTTGGCACAGCCTCATCTACACCACAATCTCTAGCCTGACTTGGCAGAGACTCATCTACACCACAATCTCTAGCCTGACTTGGCACAGCCTCATCTACACCAAAATCTCTAGCCTGACTTGGCACAGCCTCATCTACACCACCTTCTCTAGCCTGACTTGGCACAGCCTCATCTACACCACCATCTCTATCCTGACTTGGCACAGCCTCATCTACACCACCTTCTCTAGCCTGACTTGGCACAGCCTCATCTACACCACCATCTCTATCCTGATTTGGCACAGCCTCATCTACACCACCATCTCTAGTCTGACTTGGCACAGCCTCATCTACACCACCATCTCTTTCCTGACTTGGCACAGCCTCATCTACACCACAATCTCTGGCACGACTAGGTCCAGCCTCTGCTGCCTGCATCTCATTGCCCCCTGCACGTTGACCTCGATTTCCCCCACTGGTGCTTGTACCCTCACTTTGTCTACGGCCCTTATGGGCACGCAAAGCTCTTATGCCCCAAATCCCCACACTCAAAACACAGTAGACTATCTGTGCTGGCAAACCCTGTGTAGAACCCCTCCCCATGCCTCACATTAAAATGCACATTTAGCTGCTCATTGTTATTTAGAAACATGAACACGGCATCTGCCTGAAAACCTGCCGACGGTACACGAAAACTGCGAGCAAACTTACTAAAACGACTCAGCTCTTTCCTGATTTGATCATCCGTAATAAACTGGGGCAGATTTGCAACTACCACCCTTGTCGAAGGGGTAGAAAGAGGGAGATTGGCAACAACACAACCTTACAAATATTCCACTAGCAATGAGCCTACCCACCAAATTTGCTATTTTGCTCATGAACACACCCACAGCTTTATTCATTCTGGAAGCGAAATGTATAAACCTCTTCCCTACCTGTTCCCCCGACCGCGAGCAGAACCTCATCCACTTTAACCCCATTCTCAGGAACACACCTGAATCCATGCCATAATGACAGCGTCTCCCTCGTGCTAGGCTGAGAAGCCATCACACACCACGTCTTCCAAACCCAAGGACACTAAAACTCCTACAGTTGAATAAAACTGTGGATACCGCTTAAACAAACACTCAAACTCCAAAAACCTCCCAGCAAGCACTGAGAGAGAGTGAAACAGAGACAGAGAGAGAGAGAGAGAGAGAGAGAGAGAGAGAGAGAGAAAGAAGAGAGAGAGAGAAAGAGAGAGAGAGAGAGATTTAGAGAGATAAAAAAGAAGGGAACAACTGTAGCTGGGATGGAGGAAGACAGAGACAAGGTTAAGGTAGTTATGTGGTAATTGATGGCTTTACACTCATCTCCTCTCTGGCCTAATAGAGGGATGAGAGACTCCTCTATTACACTCATCTCCTCTCTAGCCTAATAGAGGGATGAGAGACTCCTCCTTTACACTCATCTCCTCTCTGGCCTAATAGAGGGATGAGAGACTCCTCCTTTACACTCATCTCCTCTCTGGCCTAATAGAGGGATGAGAGACTCCTTCTTTACACTCATCTCCTCTCTGGCCTAATAGAGGGATGAGAGACTCCTTCTTTACACTCATCTCCTCTCTGGCCTAATAGAGGGATGAGAGACTCCTCCTTTACACTCATCTCCTCTCTGGCCTAATAGAGGGATGAGAGACTCCTCCTTTACACTCATCTCCTCTCTGGCCTAATACAGGGGATGAGAGACTCCTCCTTTACACTCATCTCCTCTCTGGCCAATACAGGGATGAGAGACTCCTCCTTTACACTCATCTCCTCTCTGGCCTAATAGAGGGATGAGAGACTCCTCCTTTTACACTATTCTCCTCTCTGGCCTAATAGAGGATGAGAGACTCCTCCTTACACTCATCTCCTCTCTGGCCTAATAGAGGGATGAGAGACTCCTCCTTTACACTCATCTCCTCTCTGGCCTAATAGAGGGATGAGAGACTCCTCCTTTACACTCATCTCCTCTCTGGCCTAATAGAGGGATGAGAGACTCTCCTTTACACTCATCTCCTCTCTGGCCTAATAGAGGGATGAGAGACTCCTCCTTTACACTCATCTCCCTCTCTGGCCTAATAGAGGATGAGAGACTCTCCTTTACACTCATCTCCTCTCTGTCCTAATAGGGGATGAGAGACTGCTCCTTTACACTCATCTCCTCTCTGGCCTAATACAGGGATGAGAAGGACTCTCCTTACACTCATCTCCTCTCTGGCCTAATACAGGGATGAGAGACTCCTCCTTTACACTCATCTCCTCTCTGGCCTAATAGAGGGATGAGAGACTCCTCCTTTACACTCATCTCCTCTCTGGCCTAATAGAGGGATGAGAGACTCCTCCTTTACACTCATCTCCTCTCTGGCCTAATAGGATGAGAGACTCCTCCTTTACACTCATCTCCTCTCTGGCCTAATAGAGGGATGAGAGACTCCTCCTTTACACTCATCTCCTCTCTGGCCTAATAGAGGGATGAGAGACTCCTTCTTTACACTCATCTCCTCTCTGGCCTAATAGAGGGATGAGAGACTCCTCCTTTACACTCATCTCCTCTCTGGCCTAATAGAGGGATGAGAGACTCCTCCTTTACACTCATCTCCTCTCTGGCCTAATAGAGGATGAGAGACTCCTTCTTTACACTCATCTCCTCTCTGGCCTAATAGAGGGATGAGAGACTCCTCCTTTACACTCATCTCCTCTCTGGCCTAATAGAGGGATGAGAGACTCCTCCTTTACACTCATCTCCTCTCTGGCCTAATAGAGGGATGAGAGACTCCTCCTTTACACTCATCTCTCTCTGGCCTAATAGAGGGATGAGAGACTCCTCCTTTACACTCATCTCCTCTCTGGCCTAATAGAGGGATGAGAGACTCCTCCTTTACACTCATCTCCTCTCTGGCCTAATAGAGGGATGAGAGACTCCCTCCTTTACACTCATCTCCTCTCTGGCCTAATAGAGAGACTCCTCCTTTACACTCATCTCCTCTCTGGATGATGAGACTCCTCCTTTACACTCATCTCCTCTCTGGCCTAATAGAGGGATGAGAGACTCCTCCTTTACACTCATCTCCTCTCTGGCCTAATAGAGGGATGAGAGACTCCTCCTTTACACTCATCTCCTCTCTGGCCTAATAGAGGGATGAGAGACTCCTCCTTTACACTCATCTCCTCTCTGGCCTAATAGAGGGATGAGAGACTCCTCCTTTACACTCATCTCCTCTCTGGCCTAATAGAGGGATGAGAGACTCCTCCTTTACACTCATCTCCTCTCTGGCCTAATACAGGGATGAGAGACTCCTCCTTACACTCATCTCCTCTCTGGCCTAATAGAGGGATGAGAGACTCCTCCTTTACACTCATCTCCTCTCTGGCCTAATAGAGGATGAGAGACTCCTCCTTTACACTTATCTCCTCTCTGGCCTAATAGAGGGATGAGAGACTCCTCCTTACACTCATCTCCTCTCTGGCCTAATAGAGGGATGAGAGACTCCTCCTTTACACTCATCTCCTCTCTGGCCTAATAGAGGGATGAGACTCCTCCTTTACACTCATCTCCTCTCTGGCCTAATAGAGGGATGGCTCTACACTCATCTCCTCTCTGGCCTAATAGAGGGATGAGAGACTCCTCCTTTACACTCATCTCCTCTCTGGCCTAATACAGGGATGAGAGACTCCTCCTTTACACTCATCTCCTCTCTGGCCTAATACAGGGATGAGAGACTCCTCCTTTACACTCATCTCCTCTCTGGCCTAATAGAGGGATGAGAGACTCCTCCTTTACACTCATCTCCTCTCTGGCCTAATAGAGGGATGAGAGACTCCTCCTTTACACTTATCTCCTCTCTGGCCTAATAGAGGGATGAGAGACTCCTCCTTTACACTCATCTCCTCTCTGGCCTAATAGAGGGATGAGAGACTCCTCCTTTACACTCATCTCCTCTCTGGCCTAATAGAGGGATGAGAGACTCCTCCTTTACACTCATCTCCTCTCTGGCCTAATAGAGGGATGAGAGACTCCTCCTTTACACTTATCTCCTCTCTGGCCTAATAGAGGATGAGAGACTCCTCCTTTACACTCATCTCCTCTCTGGCCTAATAGAGGATGAGAGACTCCTCCTTTACACTCATCTCCTCTCTGGCCTAATAGAGGGATGAGAGACTCCTCCTTTACACTCATCTCCTCTCTGGCCTAATAGAGGGATGAGAGGCTCCTCCAGTACACTCATCTCCTCTCTGGCCTAATAGAGGGATGAGAGACTCCTCCTTTACACTCATCTCCTCTCTGGCCTAATACAGGGATGAGAGACTCCTCCTTTACACTCATCTCCTCTCTGGCCTAATACAGGGATGAGAGACTCCTCCTTTACACTCATCTCCTCTCTGGCCTAATAGAGGGATGAGAGACTCCTCCTTTACACTCATCTCCTCTCTGGCCTAATAGAGTGATGAGAGACTCCTCCTTTACACTTATCTCCTCTCTGGCGTAATAGAGGGATGAGAGACTCCTCCTTTACACTCATCTCCTCTCTGGCCTAATAGAGGGATGAGAGACTCCTCCTTTACACTCATCTCCTCTCTGGCCTAATAGAGGATGAGAGACTCCTCCTTTACACTTATCTCCTCTCTGGCCTAATAGAGGGATGAGAGACTCCTCCTTTACACTCATCTCCTCTCTGGCCTAATAGAGGGATGAGAGACTCCTCCTTTACACTCATCTCCTCTCTGGCCTAATAGAGGGATGAGAGACTCCTCCTTTACACTCATCTCCTCTCTGGCCTAATAGAGGGATGAGAGGCTCCTCCAGTACACTCATCTCTCTCTGGCCTAATAGAGGGATGAGAGACTCCTCCTTTACACTCATCTCCTCTCTGGCCTAATACAGGGATGAGAGACTCCTCCTTTACACTCATCTCCTCTCTGGCCTAATACAGGGATGAGAGACTCCTCCTTACACTCATCTCCTCTCTGGCCTAATAGAGGGATGAGACTCCTCCTTTACACTCATCTCCTCTCTGGCCTAATAGAGGGATGAAGACTCCTCCAGTACACTCATCTCCTCTCTGGCCTAATACAGGGATGAGAGACTCCTGTCTCGGTCTCTCCCCTGCGTCTCTCCTCTCTTTCACCTCTCTCTCCTCTGCAGCTAGGATTAGGATGAGGCTTATTGAAACAATAGGGCAAACACCAGGCTTAAGTGGCCACAGCTAAACCAAATCAAACATTTTGCTGACAGCACACACAGTATAATCCTCCATTTTACTGTGTTTCACTCATTCTACTTTCGTTTCCTTTTATTTCTCTCCCTTCTCTCATTGTGAGTGGTCTCTCTTGTATTAGTTAATCACGTCTTTGTTGGTAAAGTTGAACTGCTTGCGGCCCTGCCTCCTACATAGTGGATGTAATTGGCCTTAAATGACCAGCTAAGAATGCATACGGTGACTAATGTTGGTGCTAAAGTTGCTCTCTGCTAAATGCCCGTTACTAGCTGTGTTGCTCAGAAGGAAGTCGCGTACTTCACCAGAAGATTAGTCATCACACCATAGAAAAACACTGTCACTTAATCAGAATTAATCTGCCTTGTGTCTCAATAGACAATGACAAGTGCAAAGAGTGCTTCCTAAATAAGAGTGAAGCACATAGTGGTGAATTTTTAGAGACAGGTGTAAAGGAATAGAGTGAATGAACCGTAAATTAGATAGTTGGAACACCCCTGTGGCTTTGGTGACGCTGTGGTGCCTTTATCTGAGTGGAAACTGGCGCCGAAACAGAGCCACCACCTCCCACACCAGAGCCAACATGGCCACTGCCTTCCCACAGCAGATGGTGCTCAGACAGTGCCATATGGACATCACCTACAGAGACACCACCGCTACTGCAGTAGCTAGTGCTACAGACATACAGAAAGGAGAAGGCAGAGGGAAAGGAACATGGACGACAGGGTGAGAGGAAAAAGGTAGAATCAGGAAAGGAGAGTGAAGAAAGAGGGACATCAAGGTGAAGACTGCTTTAGCAACTCTAGTGGATTACAGAGTATTTCTGCATATTTGAAATGTTGAAATGTCGGCATTATGTGTCATTCCTACCGTACAATACGGGCAACACAATGTGTCTGCTCCCATCTAGGAGGCTCATGCCGATCAGGGTGTTGAATATGATGTTAACCTACAGCTCAGAGGATTGCTTGTCAAATCCCAGTCTTACACACTTTCAGTCTCTACCTATTCTATTCTACCTTATTCTATCATATCATATCATTCCCTTCCCTACCCTGCCCTGTCCTGTCCTGTCCTGTCCTACCCTACATTACCCTATCCTACTGTCTGTCCTATCATATCCTACCCAACCCCCTATCCTTTCCTGTCCTGTCCTACCCAATCCTATCTTATTCTACCCTGTCCTACCCTACCCTATCATACCATACTCCTTATCCTCTCCGACCCAATCCTTACCTATCTTATCCTATCCCATCATACCCTACACTACCCTATCCTATCCTACCCCACCCTACTCTACCCTATTACATTCTACCCTACCCTATCCTATCTTATCCATACCCTACCCTATCCTATCATATCCTACCCCACCCTACTCTACCCTATTACATTCTACCCTACCCTATCTATCTTATCCTATCCTACCCTACCCTATCATATATCCTACCCCACCCTACTCTACCTATTACATTCTACCCTACCCTATCCTATCATATCCTACCCCCCACCCCTACTCTACCCTATTACATTCTACCCTACCCTATCCCTATCTTATCCTATCCTACCCTACCCCTATCATATCCTATCCCATCTTATCCTATCCTACCCTACCCTATCCTATCTTATCATATCCTACCCCACCCTATCATATCCTACCCCATTCTACCCACAACCCATTCTACCCTACCTATCCTATCTTATCATTCTACCCCACCCTATCATATCCTACCCCACCCTACTCTACCTATTACATTCTACCCTACCCTATCCTATCTTATCATATCCTACCCCACCCTATCATATCCTACCCCACCTACTCACCCTATTACATTCTACCCTATCCTATCTTATCATATCCTACCCCACCCTATCATATCCTACCCCACCCTACTCTACCCTATACATTCTACCCTACCCTATCCTATCTTATCTATCTACCCCCACCCTACTCTACCCTATTACATTCTACCCTACCTATCCTATCTTATCATATTATCCTACCCCACACCCCTATCTTATCATATCCTACCCCACCTACTCTACCCTATTACATTCTACCCTACCCTATCTATCTTATCCTATCTACCCCACCTACTCTACCCTATTACATTCTACCCTACCCTATCCTATCTTATCCTATCCTACCCCACCCTACTCTACCCTATTACATTCTACCCTACCCTATCCTATCTTATCATATCCTACCCCACCCTATCTTATCCTATCCTACCCCACCCTACTCTACCCTATTACATTCTACCCTACCCTATCCTATCTTATCCTATCCTACCCCACCCTACTCTACCCTATTACATTCTACCCTACCCTATCCTATCTTATCATATCCTACCCCACCCTACTCTACCCTTTCCTACCCTATTCTTATCCTAACATACCCTATCCTAACAACGTTATTAGGGAGCTTCGGTGGCCCCCTCATCCCTCGCCCTCCTCCTTTGGCCTTCAAAGGCAGAGCCAGAACCTATGGAGATAGGGGCCACACGTCTCTCAGCGGCAGAGCCAGAACCTATGGAGATAGGGGCCACACGTCTCTCAGCGGCAGAGCCAGAACCTATGGAGATAGGGGCCACACGTCCCTCAGCGGCAGAGCCAGAACCTATGGAGATAGGGGCCACACGTCTCTCAGCGGCAGAGCCAGAACTCATGGAGATAGGGGCCACACGTCTCTCAGCGGCAGAGCCAAAACCCATGGAAGGGGCCACACGTCTCTCAGCGGCAGAGCCAGAACCCATGGAGATAGGGGCCACACGTCTCTCAGCGGCAGAGCCAGAACCTATGGAGAGATAGGGGCCACACGGCCTCTCAGCGGCAGAGCCAGAACCTGCGGAGATAGGGCCACACGTGCCTCAGCGGCAGAGCCAGAACCTATGGAGATAGGGGCCACATCGCCTCTCAGCGGCAGAGCCAGAACCTATGGAGATAGGGGCCACACGTCTCTCAGCGGCAGAGCCAGAACCTATGGAGATAGGGGCCACACGTCTCTCAGCGGCAGAGCCAGAACCTATGGAGATAGGGGCCACACGTCTCTCAGCGGCAGAGCCAGAACCTATGGAGATAGGGGCCACACGTCTCTCAGCGGCAGAGCCAGAACCTATGGAGATAGGGGCCACACGTCTCTCAGCGGCAGAGCCAGAACCTATGGAGATAGGGGCCACACGTCTCTCAGCGGCAGAGCCAGAACCTATGGAGATAGGGGCCACACGTCTCTCAGCGGCAGAGCGATGTCACCGGAGACTGCTGGGGTTGTATCCCAATTTCAGTCAGGAGTGGCACCAGCTACAGCCGGTGTCCAGTGCATTCCAACCCGTAGTCCAGCCCAGTGATCATCCATCCCCCAGGGTAGGCCTGACTATTCCTTCATCATCGTTTCACACAAAAACATTCCTGCTTTCTATTTCACTGTCCGGCTGTCCCTCAGGTGTTTTGTTTATGGCTATAGTGGACTCCGGCTATAGTGGACTCAACCAGGCCCTCGTCTCCTCCTGAATATCACCGTGTACCCGCTATCCTCTCCTTGTCTTGTCCAAGCCATGGATAACCGACCATTGGGATCAGGCACAATTATGCACGTCACAGCATCAAGAAAGCCTTCCTTATCACCTCCGTACCTGTTCACAAAGTCAACCTTGGCTTGGCCTCCCGTGGCTCCAACTTCATAACCTCACTATATCCTGGTCTAAGATGACAGTCACCACCTGGGGACCAGGATGTCAGAGGACCTGCTTTCCTGCACCCTGTGGTTCCACGTCGATGGAGGGTCCTGTGAGTGTCTTCCAGCCCATCAATTGGTCTTCCCGTATCATTGGCATCATGTTTTGGGAGGTAGATGTGCACTTCCACCATGCATATCTACTTCCCCCACGGAGGTGAGAGATCGGCTGTTGACCTGAGCACACACATCCCTCACCACTGGACACCCAGGTATCACCCGCAGCATCCAATCCCTTTCTGATAAATACTGGTGGGCCACGTTGGCGCAGGACATCGCCCACCATGTCAATTCGTGTTCAGTATGTACTCAATCCAAGACTCCCCGGCACGCTCCAGCAGGGAAACTACTTCCTCTACCCGTGCATCAGCGGCCCTGGTAACATCTGTCCATACACATTGTTACAGATCTCCTCCTTTCTGATGGTTTTACCACTATTTTGGTTGTTGTTGACAGATTCTCAAAACCCTGCCATTTTACTCCTCTCTCTGGTCTACCTAACGCTCTCCAGGACACTGAGGCACTATTCCAGCAGGTCTTCTGGCACTATGACATCGTCTTCTTCCGTGGACCCCAATTCACGTCAAGAGTTTGGAAAGTCTTCAAGGAGAAGCTGGCGGTCATGGTCATCCACACTTCCGGTTACCGGCCTTAGTCTAACGAGGAGGTGGAAAGGATGAACCAGGAGCTGGGAAGGTTCTCGAGGAGTCAATGACAGGAATGGCAGGGGGAGTGGGCCCGATTCCTTCCCTGGGCAGAGTACGCCCAGAATTCACTTCATCACTCCTCCACCTCCCTTCCAGTGCGTCCTGGGGTACCAGCCAGCCCTGGCTCCATGGGCCCCGAACAACACCAAAGCTCCTGCGGTGGACAAGTGGTTCTGGCTCTGTTCGCCGCCAGAAAGAACAAGCAGACCATCACCACAGTGAAGTTCCTGTGTTCCATCTGTGTTCCACCAGGAACCTCCCGCTCCGCCTTCCTTGCTGGAAGCTGAGCCCCCAATTTGTAGATCCATTCAAAGTCCCCCGGAGGATCAATGAGGTAACATACCGATTCAAGCTCTTTTCATGTTTCCCTACTCAGGCCGGTGGTTCCTGGTCCCCTGGCTGATGCCTCCCCCCCGCCTCCCTGGACATCGAGCGAGTCCCCGCCTATGCCATCAGATCCATACTGGACTCCCGACGTTGTGGGGGTCAGCTCCAGTACCTGGTGGACTGGGAGGGGTATGGTCCAGAGGAGTGCTGTTGGGTTCCGGCAGACGACATTCTAGATCCCAACATCATCCGAGATTTCCACCTTTGCACACACACACACACACACACACACACACACACACACACACACACACACACACACACACACACACACACACACACACAGGTGAACGCACACGCAGGTACACAAAGGTAAACACGCATGCACGCACACACAGGTGAACATACATGCATACACACACAGGTAAACACAAACACATTCATGTATACACACACAAACACAAACTTAGTTTTCTCCACAAGGAAGAGCAAAGGTCAAAATTTATAAAAATGTGTGTCGACATTTCAGGTATCAGGTAAAAATGGTTGAACTACTGTTATGCGTTT
>NW_027015537.1:0-11368 GCF_036934945.1 Oncorhynchus masou masou
CATTGACCCTTGGGTGGAATGGGGTTGGACAGTTTTCAATTTAGCAGACGCTCTTACAGGAGCAATTAGGGCTAAGTGCTTTGCTCAAGGGCACATCGGCATATGTTTCACTTAGTCAGTTAGTCGGTTGCAGGCCTAACCTCTATGCTCCCTCTATGCACCCTGCCTCCCCACAATGTATGTTAAACTATGTCCAACTGAATTCTGCTCTTAAAGTTCTGAAAGTAGTAAAGTAGTTGGGCAAAACTGAAGAAAATATTGACCCTTTTTATACTCATGGTAATCCCTTAGGTAATCTCAGTTCATATGATAAAATATGTGCTGCATTTATGGCGATATAGATACAGACGGAAATCTAAATGCAGACATGTTCTCCTTGTGTTCTCATTCTTCATGACTGCATAAAACATGCAAAGGGTTGACATCCTGTCATCCGTCACAACTCCCTTAAATCCAGAGCGGTGAGTGAGCACTCCTGAGGGTCCATGGTTGGTGCACAGAGAGTCCTTAGCCATTGAGACAAACAAGGCTAACAAACTGCAGTTTGACCCACATAGAGTGGGTTCTGAGATGAACCGTCTTCATTCTGATCTCAGCCTGCACTGCCACTGATAGGGCCCTGTCCATAATTGATGATGTCATTTAAATATGCACAAGGACAAAACAGGCAAGGTGGCAGAGCACGTTTCACCCGCTGTGTCAGTAGCACTTGCTGACACAGAGGTTAGCTCCTCCTTCCCTTTTCATTCCCATAGCAGTTAGCTCCTCCTTCCCTTTTCATTCCCATAGCAGTTAGCTCCTCCTTCCCTTTTCATTCCCATAGCAGTTAGCTCCTCCTTCCCTTTTCATCCCATAGCAGTTAGCTCCTACTTCCCTTTTCATCCCATAGCAGTTATCTACTTCATCCCTTCTCATTTCCACAGAAGTTAGCTACTCCTTCCCTTCTCATTCCCATAGCAGTTAGCTCCTCCTTCCTTTTTCATCCCATAGCAGTTATCTACTTCATCCCTTCTCATTTCCACAGAAGTTAGCTACTCCTTCCCTTCTCATTCCCATAGCAGTTAGCTCCTTCTTCCCTTTTCATCCCATAGCAGTTAGCTTCTTCATCCCTTCTCATTTCCACAGAAGTTAGCTACTCCTTCCCTACTCATTACCATAGCAGTTAGATCCCCCTTCCCTACTCATTACCACAGCAGTGATGAAATGAAAACTGACATAGCAGAGGATGAGAGACACTGAAAGTTCATCTTATAAATTCTGCTCCAACAAAATGATAATTTCTCTATAATTGCAAGACTGTGAATTATTGTAAATTGCTCCTGTTCACATATGCTCTTTATTTGTTTATGGTGCAGTCAATGTGTTGTTCTGAGTGAAGGAGTGATGTCTACAAGGGGATTTACGTGAAGGACTGATGTCAATGAGGGGATTTCTGTGAAGAAGTGATGTCAATGAGGGGATTTCTGTGAAGGAGTGATGTCAATGAGGGGATTTCTGTGAAGGATTGATGTCAATGAGGGGATTTCTGTGAAGGAGTGATGTCTATGAGGAGGTTTCTGTGAAGGAGTGATGTCTATGAAAAGGTTTCTGTGAAGCGGTGATGTCAATGAGGGGATTTCTGTGAAGGAGTGATGTCAATGAGGGGATTTCTGTGAAGGAGTGATGTCTATGAGGAGATTTATGTGAAGGAGTGATGTCAATGAAAAGGTTTCTGTGAAGCGGTGATGTCAATGACGGGGTTTATGTGAAGGAGTGATGTCTATGGGGAGGTTTATGTGAAGGAGTGATGTCTATGGGGAGGTTTATGTGAAGGAATGATGTCTATGAGGAGGTTTATGTGAAGGAATGATGTCTATGAGGAGGTTTATGTGAAGGAATGATGTCTATGAGGAGGTTTATGTGAAGGAATGATGTCTATGAGGAGGTTTCTGTGAAGGAGTAACATCTATGGGGGGTTATGTGAAGGAGTGATGTCTGTGGGGAGGTTTATGTGATGGAGTTATGTCTATGAGGGGGTTTATGTGAAGGAGTGATGTCTATGGAGGGGTTTCTGTGAAGCAGTGATGTCTGTGGAGGGGTTTCTGTGAAGGAGTGATGTCTATGGGGAGGTTTATGTGAAGGAGTGACGTCTATGGGGATATTTATGTGAAGGAATGATGTCTATGAGGAGGTTTATGTGAAGGAGTGATGTCTATGAGGAGGTTTATGTGAAGGAATGATGTCTATGAGGAGGTTTATGTGAAGGAATGATGTCTATGAGGAGGTTTCTGTGAAGGAGTAACATCTATGGGGGGTTATGTGAAGGAGTGATGTCTGTGGGGAGGTTTATGTGATGGAGTTATGTCTATGAGGGGGTTTATGTGAAGGAGTGATGTCTATGGAGGGGTTTCTGTGAAGCAGTGATGTCTGTGGAGGGGTTTCTGTGAAGGAGTGATGTCTATGGGGAGGTTTATGTGAAGGAGTGACGTCTATGGGGATATTTATGTGAAGGAATGATGTCTATGAGGAGGTTTATGTGAAGGAGTGATGTCTATGGAGGGGTTTCTGTGAAGCAGTGATATCTGTGGAGGGGTTTCTGTGAAGGAGTGATGTCTATGAGGGGGTTTATGTGAAGGAGTGACGTCTATGGGGGGTTATGTGAAGGAGTTATGTCTATGAGGGGGTTTCTGTGAAGGAGTGACGTCTATTTGGGGTTATGTGAAGGAGTTATGTCTATGAGGGGGTTTCTGTGAAGGACTGACGTCTATGGGGGGTTATGTGAAGGAGTTATGCTATGAGGTTTATGTGAAGGATTGATGTCTACGGGGAGGCTTATGTGAAGGAGTTATGTCTATGAGGGGGTTTATGTTAAGGAGTGATGTCTATGGGGGGGTTATGTGAAGGAGCTTCTGTGAAGGAGAATTGTGTGTGGGGAGGTTTACGTGAAGGAGTGATGTCTATGACAACGTTTATGTGAATGAGTGATGTCTATAAGTAGTTTTACATGAAGGAGTGATGTCTATCAGAAGGTATATTTGAAGGAGTGATATCTATGATGGGGTTTACGTGAAGGAGTGATGTGTAATAGGGGTTTCTGTGAAGGAGTGATGTTTATGTGAAGAAGTAATGTGTATGGGGAGGTTTACGTGAAGGAGTGATGTCTATGGGGATGTTTACGCGAATCAATGATGTCTATGAGAAGGCATATGAGAAGGATTCATCTCTATGAGGGGGTTTCTGTGAAGGAGTGATGTCTATGGGAGGAAGGGGTTATGTGAAGGAGTGATGTCTATGGAGGGGGGTGTTATGTGAAGGAGTGATGTCTATGGAGGGGGTGTTATGTGAAGGAGTGATGTCTATGGGGGAAGGGGTTATGTGAAGGAGTGATGTCTATGGGGGGTGTTATGTGAAGGAGTGATGTCTATGAGGGGGTTTATGTGAAGGAGTGATGTCTATGGGGGGAAGGGGTTATGTGAAGGAGTGATGTCTATGGGGGGGGGTGTTATGTGAAGGAGTGATGTCTATGAGGGGGTTTATGTGAAGGATTAATGGGTGTACCAACTTTTACTGTGGATGTGAAGTTCTGGCTGAGTGAACATATACAGGTATTTCAGTAGAGGGTTATACAAATTTGATGGACTGTTCCATGTGTCTAAATGAACCAGCATGTGTGTGTGTGTGTGTGTGTGTGAGTCCGGCCATGTGTGGAGGCGGTGCATAGCTGCGATCATAGCTGTGATATAACAGCTGCTGACAGGCAGGTTTGAGGGCCCTGTCTTGGGTCCTGGCCCAGTACGGAGGGTGGTGGCTTGACCACTAAATGCTGAATTATGCCAGAACTGCTTCCTGTCCTGCTGAGCTCCCAATTAGCACACACTCCACTAGAGCGGGCGCCCTCCACCGCTACCACAAACTCACGAGACTGGTCAGTAGTCTGATCTGTTACCTTCTACATTTAACAGGAGCCTGCTACATTTAAAATGAGCCTGCTACATTTAACATGAGCCTGCTACATTTAACATGAGCCTGCTACATTTAACATGAGCCTGCTACATTTAACATGAGCCTGCTACATTTAACATGAGCCTGCTACATTTAACATGAGCCTGCTACATTTAACATGAGCCTGCTACATTTAACATGAGCCTGCTACATTTAACATGAGCCTGCTACATTTAACATGAGCCTGCTACATTTAACATGAGCCTGCTACATTTAACATGCGCATCCTACATTTAACATGAGCCTGCTACATTTAACATGAGCCTGCTACATTTAACATGAGCCTGCTACATTTAACATGAGCCTGCTACATTTAACATGAGCCTGCTACATTTAACATGCGCATCCTACATTTAACATGAGCATCCTACATTTAACATGTGCCTTCTACATTTAACATGAGCCTGCTACATTTAACATGCGCATTCTACATTTAACATGAGCATCCTACATTTAACATGTGCCTTCTACATTTAACATGAGCCTGCTACATTTAACATGAGCCTTCTACATTTAACATGAGCCTTCTACAGGGTGGCCAGTCCTCTTATGGCTGTGCCAGGTGGAGATTATAACAGAACATGGCTCAGATGTTCAAATGTTTATAGATGACAACCAGGGTGAGATAATAATAATCACAGTGGTTGTAGAGGGTGCAACAGCTCAGCACCTCAGAAGTAAATGTTAGTTGGCTTTTGTAGCCGATCATTCAGAGTTCGAGACAGCAGGTGCGGTAGAGAGAGAGTCCAAATCAGCAGGTCCGGGACAAGGTTGCACGTCCGGTGAACAGGTCAGGGTTCCATAGCCGCAGGCAGAACAGTTGAAACTGGAGCAACAGCATGACCAGGTCGACTGGAGTCATCAGGGCAGGTAGTCATGAGGCATGGTCCTAGGGCTCAGGTTCTCTGAGAGAAGAGAGAGAGAATTAAAGAGAAAAAGAGAGAGAGAAGGAGAAAGAGAAAGAGAGAGAGAGAATTAGAGGGAGCATACTGGACACCGGATAAGACTAACCATAGCCTCCCGACACATAAACTATTGCAGCATAAATACAGGAGGCTGAGACGGGAGGGGTTGGGAGACACTGTGGCCCTGTCCGATGATACCCAGGGCCAAACAGCTGAGCCTTCTAAATTGAACATAAGCCAAGCATGTTGCTTCTTTACCTATTCATCCTCAGCGCTATGTTCTGCTCTGTCCTCTGCTCTGTCCTCCGCTCTGTCCACCTCTCACCCAGGCTGACCCGAAACGATAGCTGTTCGTCTGACGAAGACCTCTCCATCTTCTTTTTCTCCCTGGACTAAACCTACCCCCTTTACGCAAACCAATTAACAAAGAACTCTACTTACACACATAAACATGGTAAAACATACATAACCATGGGCAAACACACACATAACCATGGGCAAACACACACATAACCATGGGAAAACACACACATAACCATGTGAAAACACACACACGCGCGAGTACACTTGCACTTACACCCACTTACACCCAAAACCCTCTCAAATCTCCGATATCTTTGATGTCGATACGCAGCCATAACAAAATCAGCCACCACGGGATGTATGGTTTGGCTGGTTTGGAAGGGGAGGGGGGTGAGATGGGGGTGTGTTAATGAGGGAAGGGGATGAGGTTGGGGATGAAGTTTACAACTGTTCCATCATTCACAGACCCGCTCCCTCTCTGTAATGGAGTTTACCACTCTTCCATCATTCACAGACCTGCTCCCTCTCTGTAATGGAGTTTACCACTCTTCCATTATTCACAGACCTGCTCCCTCACTGTAATGGAGTTTACCACTCTTCCATCATTCACAAACCTGCTCCCTCTCTGTAATGGAGTTTACCAACTCTTCCATCACTCACAGACCTGCTCCCTCTCTGTAATGGAGTTTACCACTCTTCCATTATTCACAGACCTGCTCCCTCTCTGTAATGGAGTTTACCACTCTTCCATCATTCACAGACCTGCTCCCTCTCTGTAATGGAGTTTACCACTCTTCCATCATTCACAGACCTGCTCCCTCTCTGTAATGGAGTTTACCACTCATCCATCATCCACAGACCTGCTCCCTCTCTGTAATGGAGTTTACCACTCATCCATCATTCACAGACCCGTTCCCACTCTGTAATGACGTTTACCACTCTTCCATCATTCACAGACCTGCTCCCTCTCTGTAATGGAGTTTACCACTCTTCCATCATTCACAGACCTGCTCCCTCTCTATAATGGAGTTTACCACTCTTCCATCATTCACAGACCTGCTCCCTCTCTGTAATGGAGTTTACCACTCATCCATCATTCACAGACCCGTTCCCACTCTGTAATGACGTTTACCACTCTTCCATCATTCACAGACCTGCTCCCTCTCTGTAATGGAGTTTACCACTCTTCCATCATTCACAGACCCGCTCCCTCTCTGTAATGCAGTTTACCACTCTTCCATCATTCACAGACCCGCTCCCTCTCTGTAATGAAGTTTACCACTCTTCCATCATTCACAGACCCGCTCCCTCTCTGTAATGAAGTTTACCACTCTTCCATCACTCACATGGATATACAGCAGCTTCTCCACCGGGAGAGTATCAATGTGAGAGTTATTTTTCAGTGCGTTGGGGTGTGAAGGTTCCTCTGGTTGTCTGTGGTGGTGTGAATGTGTCAGGGAGTGTATGGCCTGTGTGTGTGTGTGTGTGTGTGTGTGTTTGTGTGATTAGAGGACATGAGGCTGTGTCACGTAAAGTAGGCCAGAAGGCTAAACTGGATAACCTAACCTCTATCAAAATAAAAAAGATGGCGGAACCGCAAAAGTTCTTCTGTGCAAAGGTGTTTATTTACAAGTGATTCCGGAACAAAAAACAACAGTACTGCCATCAACGTCTACCTTATGGGACAGCTTAAAACCAATGCTGCCCCATCCACAGCTCAATCCAAACTGCCTCTCCATGACTGAAAGAGAGGCTCCTTTTGTAAGGCTAGCCCCTCCCCTCAGAACAATTAACCCTAATTAATTAATCAATTAACAATACAAACCTACATTTTCCATGAACTAAACATACTAAAGGATATACATTGCAACACGGTTTTAAACAATATCACAACATAACATTTACAACATTACATCACTACTGACAATATCTTTCAATATGCCCATATGCTTAATGAGCCATTTGGGACAGGCACTATAAAGCCAACCCAATTCCCTTAGCTCAGGGTCCTTTTCCAGCATACCCGGAAGCTACAGAGATGGAGAGAGGAACAGAACAAACAAACAATGCGCTCATCCACAACATTGATAAGTATAATAATTATTGTATCTCTCAAATATGAACATTGACAAGTGTGAAATGCATGCACCAAGACAGAAGTTAATTTGTGTGTCGACCCACATTGTTAACTTATCTTATAATGGCGCAGGGAGGAGTGATGAATATGTGTGTGCGTTAAAGAACCAAATGCTGCCCGCGTGACAGTGACGGACTTCTACGTCACAGGCTGCTAGCAGAGGCATGAGAAGGGGTATCTGTCTCCTTGCCATGTGTCTGACACCCAGCATATGATCCTGAAAGAGCATGACGGCACCTTTCACCCCCACCACACCCTGAGTGACAGCAATCCTTTTACATGCCACCGGGCCCATGGATGGAGGGATGGATGGAGGGATGGATGGAGGGATGGATGGAGGGATGGATGGAGGGATAGACGGATGGGTGGGTGGATGGATGGATGACAGAAGTGACAGAAGTGATGAACAGTGATTGACTTGAGGCCACAGGTGGGTGGATGGATGGATGACAGAAGTGACAGAAGTGATGGACAGTGATTGACTTGAGGCCACAGGGAAGACAGATACAGATACATGGTTGGACAAGGCACCAAAGGGCAGGTGAAGGGGGTCAATGGCAGGCGGCCACTTTGGACAGGTCTTTATTTTTTTTTTATATGTATTTTTTTAATTTCACCTTTATTTGACCAGGAAGGCAAGTTGAAAACAAGTTATCATTTACAACTGCATCCTGGCCAAGATAAAGCAAAGCAGTGTGACAACAACAACAACACAGAGTTACATGGAATAAACAAACATACAGTCAATAACACAATAGAAAAATCTGTAAACAGTGTGTTCAAATGAAGTAAGGAGGTAAGGAAAAAAATAGACCAATAGTGGCGAAGTAATTACAATTTAGCAATTTATACTGGAGTGATACAGTGCCTTGCGAAAGTATTCGGCCCCCTTGAACTTTGCGACCTTTTGCCACATTTCAGGCTTCAAACATAAAGATATAAAACTGTATTTTTTTGTGAAGAATCAACAACAAGTGGGACACAATCATGAAGAGGAACGACATTTATTGGATATTTCAAACTTTTTTAACAAATCAAAAACTGAAAAATTGGGCGTGCAAAATTATTCAGCCCCTTTACTTTCAGTGCAGCAAACTCTCAGAAGTTCAGTGAGGATCTCTGAATGATCCAATGTTGACCTAAATGACTAATGATGATAAATACAATCCACCTGTGTGTAATCAATTCTCCGTATAAATGCACCTGCACTGTGATAGTCTCAGAGGTCCGTTAAAAGCGCAGAGAGCATCATGAAGAACAAGGAACACACCAGGCAGGTCCGAGATACTGTTGTGAGGAAGTTTAAAGCCAGTTTTGGATACAAAAAGATTTCCCAAGTTTTAAACTTCCCAAGGAGCACTGTGCAAGCGATAATATTGAAATGGAAGGAGTATCAGACCACTGCAAATCTACCAAGACCTGGCCGTCCCTCTAAACTTTCAGCTCATACAAGGAGAAGACTGATCAGAGATGTAGCCAAGAGGCCCATGATCACTCTGGATGAACATTTACATTTACATTTAAGTCATTTAGCAGACGCTCTTATCCAGAGCGACTTACAAATTGGTGAATTCACCTTCTGACATCCAGTGGAACAGCCACTTTACAATAGTGCATCTAAATCATTTAAGGGGGGTGAGAAGGATTACTTTATCCTATCCTAGGTATTCCTTGAAGAGGTGGGGTTTCAGGTGTCTCCGGAAGGTGGTGATTGACTCCGCTGTCCTGGCGTCGTGAGGGAGTTTGTTCCACCATTGGGGGCCAGAGCGCGAACAGTTTTGACTGGGCTGAGCGGGAACTGTGCTTCCTCAGTGGTAGGGAGCGAGCAGGCCAGAGGTGGATGAACGCAGTGCCCTTGTTTGGGTGTAGGGCCTGATCAGAGCCTGGAGGTACTGCGGTGCCGTTCCCCTCACAGCTCCGTAGGCAAGCACCATGGTCTTGTAGCGGATGCGAGCTTCAACTGGAAGCCAGTGGAGAGAGCGGAGGAGCGGGGTGACGTGAGAGAACTTGGGAAGGTTGAACACCAGACGGGCTGCGGCGTTCTGGATGAGTTGTAGTGGTTTAATGGCACAGGCAGGGAGCCCAGCCAACAGCGATTTGCAGTAATCCAGATGGGAGATGACAAGTGCCTGGATTAGGACCTGCGCTGCTTCCTGTGTGAGGCAGGGTCGTACTCTGCGGATGTTGTAGAGCATGAACCTACAGGAACGGGCCACCGCCTTGATGTTAGTTAAGAACGACAGGGTTTTGTCCAGGATCACGCCAAGGTTCTTAGCGCTCTGGGAGGAGGACACAATGGAGTTGTCAACAGTGATGGCGAGATCATGGAACGGGCAGTCCTTCCCGGGAGGAAGAGCAGCTCCGTCTTGCCGAGGTCCAGCTGAGGTGGTGATCCGTCATCCACTGATATGTCTGCCAGACATGCAGATAGCGATTCGCCACCTGGTCATCAGAAGGGGGAAAGGAGATTAATTGTGTGTCGTCTGCATAGCAATGATAGGAGACCATGCGAGGTTATGACAGAGCCAAGTACTTGGTGATAGCGAGAATAGGAGAGGGCCTAGAACAGAGCCCTGGGGGACACCAGTGGTGAGAGCGCGTGGCGAGGAGACAGATTCTCGCCACGCCACCTGGTAGGAGCGACCTGTCAGGTAGGACGCAATCCAAGCGTGGGCCGCGCCGGAGATGCCCAACTCGGAGAGGGTGGAGAGGAGGATCTGATGGTTCACAGTATCGAAGGCAGCCGATAGGTCTAGAAGGATGAGAGCAGAGGAGAGAGAGTTAGCTTTAGCAGTGCGGAGCGCCTCCGTGATACAGAGAAGAGCAGTCTCAGTTGAATGACTAGTCTTGAAACCTGACTGATTTGAATCAAGAAGGTCATTCTGAGAGAGGTAGCGGGAGAGCTGGCCAAGGACGGCACGTTCAAGAGTTTTGGAGAGAAAAGAAAGAAGGGATACTGGTCTGTAGTTGTTGACATCGGAGGGATCGAGTGTAGGTTTTTTCAGAAGGGGTGCAACTCTCGCTCTCTTGAAGACGGAAGGGACATAGCCCGCGGTCAGGGATGAGTTGATGAGCGAGGTGAACTGCAGAGATCTACAGCTGAGGTGGGAGACTCTGTCCATAGGACAACAATCAGTCGAATTGCACAAATCTGGCCTTTATGGAAGAGTGGCAAGAAGAAAGCCATTTCTTAAAGATATCCATAAAAAGTGTAGTTTAAAGTTTGCCACAAGCCACCTGGGAGACACACCAAACATGTGGAAGAAGGTGCTCTGGTCAGATGAAACCAAAATTGAACTTTTTGGCAACAATGCAAATGTTATGTTTGGCGTAAAAGCAACACAGCTCATCACCCTGAACACACCATACCCACTGTCAAACATGGTGGTGGCAGCATCATGGTTTGGGCCTGCTTTTCTTCAGCAGGGACAGAGAAGATGGTTAAAATTGATGGGAAGATGGATGAAGCCAAATACAGGACCATTCTGGAAGAAAACCTGATGGAGTCTGCAAAAGACCTGAGACTGGGACGGAGATTTGTCTTCCAACAAGACAATGATCCAAAACATAAAGAAAAGTCTACAATGGAATGGTTCAAAAATAAACATATCCAGGTGTTAGAATGGCCAAGTCAAAGTCCAGACCTGAATCCAATCAAGAATCTGTGGAAAGAACTGAAAACTGCTGTTCACAAATGCTCTCCATCCAACCTCACTGAGCTCGAGCTGTTTTGCAAGGAGGAATGGGAAAAAATGTCAGTCTCTCGATGTGCAAAACTGATAGAGACATACCCCAAGCAACTTACAGCTGTAATCGCAGCAAAAGGTGGCGCTACAAAGTATTAACTTAAGGGGGCTGAATAATCTTGCACGCCCAATTTATCAGTTTTTGATTTGTTAAAAAAGTTTGAAATATCCAATAAATGTCGTTCCACTTCATGATTGTGTCCCACTTGTTGTTGATTCTTCACAAAAAAATACAGTTTTATATCTTTATGTTTGAAGCCTGAAATGTGGCAAAAGGTCGCAAAGTTCAAGGCGTG
>NW_027015538.1:0-11361 GCF_036934945.1 Oncorhynchus masou masou
CAGATATGGATCAGGGAAGTGGGGCAGAGAGTAGAGACTGAGAATGACAGATATGGATCAGGGAAGTGGGGCAGAGAGAGAGACTGAGAATGACAGATATGGATCAGGGAAGTGGGGCAGAGAGAGAGACTGAGAATGACAGATATGGATCAGGGAAGTGGGGCAGAGAGAGAGACTGAGAATGACAGATATGGATCAGGGAAGTGGGGCAGAGGGAGAGACTGAGAATGACAGATATGGATCAGGGAAGTGGGGCAGAGAGAGAGACTGAGACAGGAAGGAAAAGAAAGGAAGGAAGAAAGAGTGAGAGGGAGGGAGGAAATAAATAGAGAAAGACAGAGAGAGACCGAGAGAGAGAGGGAAACAGAGAGAGAGAGGGAAACAGAGGGGGAGAAGAGAGAGACACAGAGAGGGGGGAGAGAGAGAGACAGAGAGAGGAAAGAGAGACAAAGACAGAGAGGGGAAAAGAGTGAGAGACAGAGAGAGAGAGAAGGAATAAATAGAGAGAGAGAGAGAGAGAGAGAGAGAGAGAGAGAGAGAGGGAATGAGAGTGCAATAAAGACAGAAAGAGAGAGAGAGAGAGAAAGAGGGACAGACAGACAGAGAGACCGGGAAGATAGAGAGAGAGAGAGAGAGAGAGAGAGGGACAGACAGACAGACAGACAGACAGAGAGACAGAGAGAACAAGAGACCAGGAAGATAGAGAGAGAGAGAGGAATGAGAGTGCAATAAAGACAGAATTTATATTATTTTTTATTTCACCTTTATTTAACCAGGTAGGCTAGTTGAGAACAAGTTCTCATTTGCAACTGCGACCTGGCCAAGATAAAGCATAGCAGTGTAAACAGACAACACAGAGTTACACATGGAGTAAACAATTAACAAGTCAATAACACAGTAGAAAAAAAAGGGAGTCTATATACAATGTGTGCAAAAGGCATGAGGAGGTAGGCGTATAATTACAATTTTGCAGATTAACACTGGAGTGATATATGATCAGATCGTCATGTACAGGTAGAGATATTGGTGTGCAAAAGAGCAGAAAAGTAAATAAATAAAAACAGTATGGGGATGAGGTAGGTAAAATTGGGTGGGCTATTTACCGATAGGCTATGTACAGCTGCAGCGATCGCTTAGCTGCTCAGATAGCAGATGTTTGAAGTTGGTGAGGGAGATAAAAGTCTCCAACTTCAGCGATTTTTGCAATTCGTTCCAGTCACAGGCAGCAGAGAACTGGAACGAAAGGCGGCCAAATGAGGTGTTGGCTTTAGGGATGATCAGTGAGATACACCTGCTGGAGCGCGTGCTACGGATGGGTGTTGCCATCATGACCAGTGAACTGAGATAAGGCGGAGCTTTACCTAGCATGGACTTGTAGATGACCTGGAACCAGTGGGTCTGGCGACGAATATGTAGCGAGGGCCAGCCGACTAGAGCATACAGGTCGCAGTGGTGGGTGGTATAAGGTGCTTTAGTGACAAAACGGATGGCACTGTGATAAACTGTGAAAGAGAGAGAGAGAGAGAGAGAGAGAGAGAGAGAGAGAGAGAGAGAGAGAGAGAGAGAGAGAAAGAGAGAAAAAGAGAGAGAGAGAAAGAGAGAGATGATGAAGGATGAGTGGAGCAACCACTAGATGAAGTTGAGTGCCCGGTCTTTCTAGATCTAATATCAATCACCAGTGGGACCTCCCCTCACATACACACGCTTCCCTTTATAATCCCCCAATGTGTGTGTGTGTGTGTGTGTGTGTGTGTGTGTGTGTGTGTGTGTGTGTGTGTGTGTGTGTGTGTGTGTGTGTGTGTGTGTGTGTGTGTGTGTGTGTGTGTGTGTGTGTGTGTGTGTGCATGTTTGTCTGTGTGTATGCGTATGCGTGCATGTTTGTCTGTGTGTGTATGCGTGCATGTTTGTCTGTGTGTATGCGTATGCGTGCATGTTTGTCTGTGTGTGTGTCTGCATTTTGTCCAATATACATGTAATCCATGGTCCCATTTGCAGCCAGGTGGCTCAGATTCACTTCAAAATTGGACATCCGTCCATGTCCCGAGGATGTCGGTGAGATGTCTTCGAAAACTGCCCATAGCGGCAACGGTGAGCACTATTACCATCAAGTAGGATTGTGTTTTGCTAGGACGTTGTGGACACTCATGGTGTTGTTGTTGTTGTTGTGGTTGTTATTTTAATCCCAAACCTTAACTTCAAGATGCACTGTGCAGAAATCGCTCAGACATTTCCTGGTTGCAAAATTCTAATAGTTAAATTTTAATTTCAGTTAATGTGATAAAACAAGCAAGTATTGTGTAGAAAATCATTGTGTCATCTAAACCGCTGTTCACATAAATATTGTATTTTCACCTGGTTAAATAAAGGTGAAATAAATAAAAACATTTCAAAAATGAATCCCCCTTCTCACTAACACCCCCCTCTTTTTTTATATTAAAAAAATGTAACCTTTATTTAACTAGGTAGGCTAGTTGAGAACAAGTTCTCATTTGCAACTGCGACCTGGCCAAGATAAAGCAACGCAGTTTGACAAAAACAACACAGAGTTACACATGGAATAAACAAACGTACAGTCAATAACACAATATTTTAAAATCCCTCCCCTCTTCCCCTTACACCTTCTCCTCTCCTCTCCTTCCCCCTTTTCTCACTCTTAGGTCCGGCTGGCCAGGTAGTTGGTCCAGTCGGGGGACGGAACGGGGGTAGATAAAAATATGGATATGTAGTTGTGGTTGAGTGTATTAAATCAAGCCTGAAGGACGTCGGTCACTAACAGCAGAGTTTACTCTTCATTGCCGTCTCTCTCTCTAATGTTCCCTCCATCTCTCTCTCTCTCACCCTTTCTCTTCTTCTCTCTCTAATGTTCCCTCCATCTCTCTCTCCCCCTTTCTCTTCCTCTCTCTCTAATGTTCCCTCCATCTCTCTCTCTCTCCCTTTCTCTTCCTCTCTCTCTAATGTTGCCTCCATCTCTCTCTCCCCCTATCTCTCCCTTTCTCTCTCTAATGTTCTCTCCATCTCTCTCCCTTTCTCTATCTAATGTTCTCTTCATCTCTCTCTCTCTCTCTCTCTCTCTCCCTTTTTCTAATGCTCTCTCCCTCCAACTCTCTCCCCCTTTTCTAATGCTCTCTCCCTCCATCTCTCTCTCTCTCCTCCTTTTCTAATGCTCCCTCCATCTCTCTCCCTCTCTCCCTTTTTCTAATGCTCCCTCCCTCCAACTCTCTCTCTCCCTTTTTCTAATGCTCCCTCCCTCCAACTCCCTCTCTCCCTTTTTCTAATGCTCTCTCCCTCTCTCTCTCTCTCTCTCTCCCTTTTTCTAATGCTCTCTCCCTCCAACTCTCTCCCCCTTTTCTAATGCTCTCTCCCTCCATCTCTCTCTCTCTCCTCCTTTTCTAATGCTCCCTCCATCTCTCTCCCTCTCTCCCTTTTTCTAATGCTCCCTCCCTCCAACTCCCTCTCTCCCTTTTTCTAATGCTCTCTCCCTCTCTCTCTCTCTCTCTCTCCCTTTTTCTAATGCTCTCTCCCTCCATCTCTCTCTCTCTCTCCATTTTTCTAACGCTCTCTCCCTCCATCTCTCTCTCTCTCCTCTTTTTTCTAATGCTCCCTCCATCAATCTCTCTCTCCCTTTTTCTAATGCTCTCTCTCTCCATCTCTCTCTCTCTCCTCCTTTTTCTAATGCTCCCTCCATCTCTCTCTCTCTCTCTCCTCCTTTTTCTAAAGCTCTCTCCCTCCATCTCTCTCTCTCCCTTTTTCTAATGCTCTCTCCCTCCATCTCTCTCTCTCTCTCCTCCTTTTTCTAATGCTCCCTCCATCTCTCTCTCTCTCTCCTCCTTTTTCTAATGCCACCTCCCTCCACCCTCCATTAATGAATACATTTAAATTGATGGATGTTCTATGATTAGTGGAAACCTTTCCTAGGAAAACTGGTCGATTTAAATGATTCCCTATGGAAATATCAGTACGTTAGCTGACCTCGAGGGCACACTAACAGACACGTGTTTAGGCTATGCACACACTTGCATACATAAACACACCCGCACACAGACACACACACACACACACACACAGACACACACACACAGTCAAAATCCCCTCTTTTAAAGTCACAATGTAGTTAACAGCAAAAAAGTGACACATTTATTCCAGTTTAATGTAGTTATTGCTGTATGAGTACAGCTATTCTGCAATGTGCTCTGTATGTAACCTCTTGTTGCTAGGTAACTGCCAGTGAAGCGTCAACCATTGCTATGCAGTACTACGTAAGCTGTCTGTGTAATTGGACCATTAAGATTGATTAAATGTCGTCATCATTCCGCTCCTCTCTGTCTCAATACAGTTCAGGATCCACAACACGCTGTAACAGAAGGGTTAATGGACTGAACAAGAGAGGATGACACTTTGTTTATTTCTCATTAGGAGACTGAAGATCATAAAGATTGTTTTCTAAGTCCCAAATGGCACCCCATTCCCTATAGAGTGCACTACTTTTGACCCGAGCCCTTCCAAAAAGTAGTGTACTAAGTAGGGAATAGGCTGCCATTTGGACATTGCAAGCTGTACACACACACACACACACACACACACACACACACACACACACACACACACACACACACACACACACACACACACACACACACACACACACACACACACACAATTATGAATTTGATGGATTGGAAATTATTTTCCCACCAGTAGCTACAGGCTTTCTGTGACTTTACGCCACACAGTACTACTTCAATTCCTCAGTTATGATTGGCCCTCCCCGACCGCAAATTATGCTTTTGGCTTGTCCCGGTCTTCAGAGGCTGTGTTTTGTCCCGGTCTTCAGAGGCTGTGGCTTGGCCCGGTCTTCAGAGGCTGTGGCTTGTCCCGGTCTTCAGAGGCTGTGGCTTGTCCCGGTCTTCGGAGGCTGTGGCTTGGCCCGGTCTTCGGAGGCTGTGGCTTGGCCCGGTCTTCGGAGGCTGTGGCTTTGCCCGGACTTCGGAGGCTGTGGCTTGGCCCGGTCTTCGGAGGCTGTGGCTTGGCCCGGTCTTCGGAGGCTGTGGCTTGGCCCGGTCTTCGGAGGCTGTGGCTTGGCCTGGAGCTTAGCGCCTCTCTCTCTCTCTTTCTTTCTCTTCTTTAAACTTTCTTGGGTAGGGGGAAGTATTTTCGCGTCCGGATGAAAAGCGTGCCCAAAGTAAACTGCATGTTACTCAGGCCCAGAAGTTAGGATATGCATATTATCGGTAGATTTGGATAGAAACCCGTCTAATATTTCTAAAACCGTTCAAATTATGTCTGTGAGTATAACAGAACTGATATGGCAGGCAAAACCCTGAGGACCAACCCCCCCTCCCCATAGAATTCAGCCTACCACTGTTTTCAATGGCTGTCACTTTTATTATAAGGCGAAATACTCCCAGATTGCAGTTCCTATGGCTTCCACTAGATGTCAACCGTCTTTAGAAAGAGTTTCATGCTTTTTTTTGAAAAAAGGAGCCAGAAATGGTAGTTTTTCTAGGTGGCTCCCATTTTGGCTGTAGTGTTTCCAACCGCGTGGAAGAGAGTGCGTTCTTTGGTATTTTTCTCCGGTAAAGGCAATAGCGATTCTTAAATTTGATTGTTTATTTACATTGTTATGTACTTGAGTGAAGACCCAAAAGCGGTTTTAACAGAAAACAGAGTTCTTTAATGAAAAACAGGAATGGCATAAATCCTCCTCCAACGTTGTCAATGGAACAAAAAGAACGTTAGTATAGTGTGAGGATGCACCTGCCAGGCAGACTCGACAGGATAGGACAAGGTGGAAGCAAACGAGACGACAGCTTGCTTCTGGCATCAAAAACACAAACAAGAATCCGACACTGAAAGTAAGGAACAGAGAGAGAAATAGAGACCTAATCAGAGGGGAAGAGAACAGGTGGGAAAGAGTGAATGAGCTAGTTAGGGGAGATGTAGAACAGCTGAAGAATGAGAGACAGAGAAGGTAACCTAAAAAGACCAGCAGAGAGAGACAGAGTGAAGAGAAAGGACAGGAACAGACATAACAAGACATGACATACATATTAGGGTACCGAAGGTTTGATTATAAATATTGTTTGACTTGTTTGGAAAAGTTTATTAGTAACTCTTGGGATTCATTTTGTATGCATTTTGATGGGCTTAGATGGATTGTGACTGAAGCGCACCAGCTAAACTGAGTTTTTATGGATATAAAGAAGGACATTATTGAACAAAAGGACCACTTGTGATGTATCTGGAACCTTTTGGAGTGCCAACAGAAGAAGATCATCAAAGGTAAGGCATTTATTATATCGCTATTTTTGACTTTCATGGCGCATCTGCCTGGTTGAAAAATGTTTTTCATGTTTTTGTATGCGGGGTGCTGTCCTCAGATAATCGCTCAATGTTGTGAGTTCAAAGACAACCTTGGTAGTATAATAAACATTGAAAAAATGAATTGTTTTAGGCCACAGAATTTAGAGAAGGGCTGTTTATCTGAACCTTTTATTTTTTATTTCAATATGGAAGTAAACCAGGTACTGGTTTTTGTATGCACTGTTTCTTGAGTAAACTGTATTCTTATACCATCGTTTTGTAGGGAGTGTAGGGGCATGGGGGGGCGGGTACATAGGATGTGACAAATCAATTGTATGTTTCGGTGTTCCTCAAGGTTCTGTTTTAGGACCACTATTGTTTTCACTATATAGTCTACCTCTTGGTGATGTCATTCGGAAACACAATGTCAACTTTCACTGCTATGTGGACGACACACAGCTGTCCATTTTGATTAAACATGGCGAAGCTCCAAAATTGCCTACCCTGGAAGCCTGTGTTTCAGACATAGGCACATGTTTTACTTTTAAACTCAGACAAACCTGAGATGCTAGTTCTAGGTCCCAAGAAACAAAGAAATCTGCTGTTGGATCTGACAAATAATCCTGAAGGTTGTACAGTTGTCTCAAATAAAACTATGAAGAACCTCTACTGTGGACCCTGATCTCTCTTTTGACAAACATATCAAGAATATTTCAAGGACAGCTTTTTTCCATCTTCGTAACATTGCAAAAATCAGAAACATTTTGTCAAAAAATGATGCTGAAAATGATGCAGAAAAACGAATCCATGCTTTTTTCACTTATAGATTAGACTACTGCAATGCTCTACTTTCCGGCTACCTGGATAAAGTACTAAATAAACTTCAGTTAGTGCTAAACATGGCTGCTAGAATCTTGACTAGAACCCACAAATGTGATCATATTACTCCAGTGCAAGCCTCTCTACACTGGCTTCCTGTTAAGGCTCGGGCTGATTTCAAGGTTTTACTGCTGACCTACAAAGCATTAAATGGGCTTGCTCCTACGTATCTCTCCGATTTGGTCCTGTCGTACATACCTACACGTACGCTACGGTCACAAGAAGCAGTCCTCCTAGTTATCCCTAGAATTTCTAAGCAAACAGCTGGGGGCATGGCTTTCTCCTATAGAGCTCCATTTTTATGGAATGGTCTATCCATGTGAGAGACGCAGACTCAGTCTCAACCTTTAAATCTTTACTGAAGACGCATCTCTTCATCAGGTCCTATGATTGAGTGTAGTCTGGCCCAGGAGTGTGAATGTGAACGGAAAGGCTCTGGAGTGACCCTAGAACCCACTGAATGGATCACCAGTGCGGTTGAATGCAGCATTGCTGTATGGTGAACTCAAAATGTCTTGTAGGCCTAGTTGAGTATCTGGCCTAGGCTACAACTCAAACGTTGAGTCGTGTTTCTTTGCATGGTTTTTTGTTGCAGGTTTTGTTTTGTGGTTGTTCATTGTCGGGCTTTAAAAACCTGAAGCCAGACTGCAACATTTTATTAGCCTAGCTAGGACTGTGGCATTGGTCTCTACACTTTCCCTCCAATGCGCGCGCTGTAAACGGACCCACGAAAGCAGTGCAATTGACTGTTGAATTCACAGATCCAAGTGCATCACGCTGTAATTTCATGAAGTAAATGAGAATTTATACTCGCTTGTGTGTCATATTGTCCTTTAGTAGTAATTTATACACACATGTGAATCCTTTATCTTGTAACTTTTTGAGAACTAAGGTGACATTTTCTGTAGGCTACAGAAATGACCCGTTGGAACTGAAACTTGCATTGGACATTTAGCAAAAGTATGTCATTCCATAATCATGGGCATTAATACGGAGTTGCCCCACCCCCCCCCACCTCCATTGCTACTATAACAGCCTACACTCTTTCCATTAGATGTTGGAACATTGCTGCGGGGACTTGCTTCCATTCAGCCACATGAGCATTGGTGATGTCAGACATTAGTGATGTCTCACAGTCGGCATTCCAATTCATACCAAAGGTGTTCGATGGGGTTGAGGTCAGGGGCTCTGTGCAGGCAAGTCAAGATCTTCCACACCGATCTCAACAAACTATTTCTCTATGGACCTCACTTTGTACACAGGGCCATTGTCATGCTGAAACAGTAAAGGATCTTCCCCACAATGTTGGAAGCACATAATCGTCTAGAATGTCATTGTATGCTGCAGCCCCAGACTATTATTCCTCCTCCACCAAACTTTACAGTTGGCACTATGCATTCGGGCAGGTAGCGTTCTTCTGGCATCTGCCAAACCCAGATTAGTCCGTAGGACTGCCAGATGCTGAAGCGTGATTCATCACTCCAGAGAACGCATTTACACTGCTCCAGAGTCCAATGGCAGCGAGCTTTATACCACTCCAGCTGACGCTTGGCATTGTGCATGGTGATCTTAGGCTTGTGTGCGGCTGCTCGGACATGGAAACCCCTTTCATGATGTCCCCAACGAACAGTTATTGTGTTGACGTTGCCTCCAGAGGTAGTTTGGAACTCCATAGTGAGTGATGCAACTGAGGACAGATGATTTTTACACACTACTTGCTTCAGCACTCGGCGGTCCTGTTTTGTGAGCCTGTGTGGCCTACCACTTTGTGGCTGAACCGTTGTTGCTACGAGATAATTCCACTTCACAATAACAGCACTTACAGTTGACCGGGGAAGCTCTTGCAGGGCAGAAATTTTAGGAACTGACTTGTTGGAATGGTGGCATCCTATGACGGTGCCATGCATTCAAAGAGATCTTGCCGACTCAGTAAGGCCGTTACTCTAAGGCCAGTGGCGTATGGAGAAACATTGGCGGTAAATGTTCTTATTGTCGGCAAGCAGGTGGGTAGAATGAGCCTGGCCTGTCAACTGCATGAATTTAGGTAGAATGACCTGATGCCTGTATATTAAGCAGGTGGTGGTGAGCACACAATTTTCATCAAACAGCAGGTGTGACCAGAATGACCTGGCGGCCTGTCAACATGATTAGTGCAGAATGACCTGGCCTGTCAACATGGTGATAGAATGACCTGATGCCTGTCAGCAACGGGTAGGTAGAATGACCTGATGCCTGTCAGCAACGGGTGTGTAGAATGACCTGACGCCTGTCAGCAACGGGTAGGTAGAATGACCTGACGCCTGTCAGCAACGGGTAGGTAGAATGACCTGACGCCTGTCAGCAACGGGTAGGTAGAATGACCTGACGCCTGTCAGCAACGGGTAGGTAGAATGGCCTGACGCCTGTCAGCAACGGGTAGGTAGAATGACCTGATGCCTGTCAGCAACGGGTAGGTAGAATGACCTGATGCCTGTCAGCAACGGGTGTGTAGAATGACCTGATGCCTGTCAGCAACGGGTAGGTAGAATGACCTGACGCCTGTCAGCAACGGGTAGGTAGAATGACCTGACGCCTGTCAGCAACGGGTAGGTAGAATGACCTGATGCCTGTCAGCAACAGGTAGGTAGAATGACCTGATGCCTGTCAGCAACGGGTAGGTAGAATGACCTGATGCCTGTCAGCAACGGGTAGGTAGAATGACCTGATGCCTGTCAGCAACGGGTAGGTAGAATGACCTGACGCCTGTCAGCAACGGGTAGGTAGAATGACCTGACGCCTGTCAGCAACGGGTAGGTAGAATGACCTGACGCCTGTCAGCAACGGGTAGGTAGAATGACCTGACGCCTGTCAGCAACGGGTAGGTAGAATGACCTGATGCCTGTCAGCAACGGGTGTGTAGAATGACCTGACGCCTGTCAGCAACGGGTAGGTAGAATGACCTGACGCCTGTCAGCAACGGGTAGGTAGAATGACCTGATGCCTGTCAGCAACGGGTAGGTAGAATGACCTGATGCCTGTCAGCAACGGGTAGGTAGAATGACCTGATGCCTGTCAGCAACGGGTGTGTAGAATGACCTGATGCCTGTCAGCAACGGGTAGGTAGAATGACCTGATGCCTGTCAGCAACGGGTGTGTAGAATGACCTGATGCCTGTCAGCAACGGGTAGGTAGAATGACCTGATGCCTGTCAGCAACGGGTAGGTAGAATGGCCTGACGCCTATCAGCAACGGGTGTGTAGAATGACCTGACGCCTGTCAGCAACGGGTAGTGTAGAATGACCTGATGCCTGTCAGCAACTGGTAGGTAGAATGACCTGATGCCTGTCAGCAACGGGTAGGTAGAATGACCTGATGCCTGTCAGCAACGGGTAGGTAGAATGACCTGACGCCTGTCAGCAACGGGTGTGTAGAATGACCTGACGCCTGTCAGCAACGGGTAGGTAGAATGACCTGACGCCTGTCAGCAACGGGTAGGTAGAATGACCTGACGCCTGTCAGCAACGGGTAGGTAGAATGACCTGACGCCTGTCAGCAACGGGTAGGTAGAATGACCTGACGCCTGTCAGCAACGGGTAGGTAGAATGACCTGACGCCTGTCAGCAACGGGTAGGTAGAATGACCTGACGCCTGTCAGCAACGGGTAGGTAGAATGACCTGATGCCTGTCAGCAACGGGTGTGTAGAATGACCTGACGCCTGTCAGCAACGGGTGTGTAGAATGACCTGACGCCTGTCAGCAACGGGTAGGTAGAATGACCTGACGCCTGTCAGCAACGGGTAGGTAGAATGACCTGATGCCTGTCAGCAACGGGTAGGTAGAATGACCTGATGCCTGTCAGCAACGGGTAGGTAGAATGACCTGATGCCTGTCAGCAACGGGTAGGTAGAATGACCTGATGCCTGTCAGCAACGGGTAGTGTAGAATGACCTGACGCCTGTCAGCAACGGGTAGGTAGAATGACCTGACGCCTGTCAGCAACGGGTAGGTAGAATGACCTGATGCCTGTCAGCAACGGGTAGTGTAGAATGACCTGATGCCTGTCAGCAACGGGTAGGTAGAATGACCTGATGCCTGTCAGCAACGGGTAGTGTAGAATGACCTGATGCCTGTCAGCAACGGGTAGGTAGAATGACCTGACGCCTGTCAGCAACGGGTGGGTAGAATGACCTGACGCCTGTCAGC